>NC_090402.1:50227211-50524711 GCF_036365525.1 Heterodontus francisci
TCTGACTCTAACAAAACTCCTTGTAATTTTGATTCTGTGCTTGGCAGTGTTATTTGTGCTTGAGGTCAATCCATTAAAAAACACAGTAGCCCATGAGGGCCTATACAGGATCACAACAAGAGCTTAAGAGAGCGGGGACAGAATTCATAGGGGCTGCAGGCGCTGCTCATTATTAGCTAGATAAAGATATCTGCATGTTGCTAAGTCAGTGATCGGCCACAATTAACAACGGTCTGGGAATTGTGCAATACTGGTGGGTTTACAGTTGGGGCATTAGGATAGGGAGTGCCCCTTTAAGAGATTCCAATCATGTGCCTGAGCATTAACCCGGAGAACATTCCTGCTGTAAATCTCCATGGGAGTGATGGGAAAATGCAGATGGATTTATGGTCCCTCTCCTTGGTCTGAGCTCTCTGTGATCAGTGGAATCTCGCCTGGATCGTTTCAGCTGACAGGCCGTGAGCAGAGTGACACAACAGCACAACACCCGACTCTGAGCTCCATCCCAGCTGTTAACCCCTTCAGGGCCAGTTGCAGCTCAACAGTGTTCCGATTGCCGTGATGAGGGGCAGGGACCCTGGATCAACTTGCCAATCACAGGCGGTTTAACTGGGACAGGAATGAGTTTGGGTGTCAGGGTGGGTGAGGAGGGCAACAGTCGGTGTTACACACCATGGAGAGACAGTGGGGGGAGGCGGTGGCGTAATGGTAATGCCACTGGACTAGTAATGCAGAGGCCCAGGCTAATAGGTTCGAATCCCACCATGGCAGTTGGTGAATTTTGAATTCAATTAATAAGTCTGGAATTATAAAAGCTGGTCTAATGGTGACCATGAATCATCTGGTTCACTAATGCCCTATAGGGAAGGAAATCTGCCATCCTTACCTGGTCTGGCTCCAGACGCAGACTCTTAAATGCCCTCTGAAATGGCAATTGTCGCACACTGCTACAAAGTTTAAGAAAAGGAATGAAACTGGATGGACCACCTGGCATCGATCTAGGCACCAGAAGCGGCAACGGCAAACCCAGACCTGTCGGCCCTGCAAAGTTCTCCTTACTAACATCCAGAGCTTGTGCCAAAATTGGGAGAGCTGTCCCATAAACTAGTCAAGCTACAGTCTGACATAATCATACTCACGGAATCATACCTTACAGACAATGTCCCTGACACCACCATCATCATCCCCCTCTCCCACCAGCAGGTCAGACCCACCAAAGGTGATGGCACAGTGGTAAACAGTAAGGAGGGAGTTGTCCTGGGAGTCCCCAACATTGACTCTGAACCCCAAGAAGTCTCATGGAATCAGGTAAAGCATGGGCAAGGAAACCACCTACTGATTACCACCTACCCCCCCACCACCCCTCCCCCCCCCCCCTCAGCTGATGAGTCAGTACTCCTGCATGTTGAACAGCATTTGGAGGAAGCACTAAGGGTAGCGAGGGCACAAAATGTACTCTGGGTGGCGAATTCAATGTCCATCACCAAGAGTGGCTTGTTTGCACCACTACTCACCGAGCTGGACGAGTCTTAAAGGAAATAGCTGCTAGACTGGGTATGCAGCAGATGGTGAGGGAAAAATGTACTTGACCTCGTCCTCACCAATCTGCCTGCCACAGATGCATCTGTCCATGAAAGTATTGGTAGGAGCGACCACCGCACAGTCCTTGTGGAGACAAAGTCCTATCTTCACATTGAGGATATCGTCCAGCATGTTGCGTGGCAGTACCACCGTGCTAAATGGGATAGATTTTGAACAGATTTAGCATGCAAAACTAGGCATCCATGAGGCGCTGTGGGTCATCAGCAGCAGCAGAATTGTACTCAACCACAATCTGTAACCTCATGGCCCGGCACATCCCCCACTCTACCATTACCATCAAGCCAGGAGACCAACCCTGATTCAATTAAGCATGCAGGAGGGCATGCCAGGAGCAGCACCAGGCATACCTCAAAATGAGGTGTCAACCTAGTGAAGCTACAACACAGGACTACTTGCATGCCAAACAGCATAAGCACCATGCGATAGACAGAGCTAAGCGATCTCATAACCAACGGATCAGATCTAAGTTCTGCAGTCCTGCCAAATCCAGTCATGAATGGTGGTGGACAATTAAATAACTAACTAGAGGAGGTGGCTCCACAAATATCCCCATCCTCAATGATGGAGAAACCCAGCACATTAGTGCAAACGATAATGCTGAAGCATTTGCATCCGTCTTTAGCCAGAAGTGCCGAGTTGATGATCTATCTCGGCCTCCTCCTGAAATCCCCAGCATCACAGCTGCCAGACTTCAGCCAATTCGATTCACTCCATGTCATATCAAGAAACGACTGAAGGCACTGGATACTGCAAAGGCTATGGGCCCTGACAATATTCCGGCAATAGTACTGAAGACTTGTGCTCCAGAACATGCCGCACCCCTAGCTGTTCCAGCCAACCAAGCTGTCCCTGTACAGATACAACACTGGCATCTGGCATCTACCCGGTAATGTGAAAAATTGTCCAAGTATGTCCTGTCCACGAAAGGCAGGACAAATCAAACCCGGCCAGTTACTGCCCTATCAGTCTACTCTCGATCATCAGTAAAGTGATGGAAGATGTCGTCGACAGTGCTATCAACTAGCACTTGCTCAGCAATAACCTGCTCAGTGACACCCAGTTTGGGTTCCGCCAGGGCCACTCAGCTCCTGACCACCTTTCTGCTTTGGTCCAAACATGGACAAAAAAGCTGAACGGCAGAGGTGAGGTGAGAGTGATTGCCCTTGACATCAAGGCAGCATTTGACCGATTATGGTATCAATGAGCCCTGACAAAACTGGAGTCAATGGGAATCAGGGGAAAAATCTGTGCTGGTTGGAGTCATACACAGCGCAAAGGAAGATGGTTGTGGTTGTTGAAGGTCCATCATCTCAGTCCCAGGACATCACTGCAGGAGTTCCTCAGGTAGCGTCCTAGGCCCAAGCATCATCTTCCCTCATCATAAGGTCAGATGTGGGGATGTTCACTGATGATTGCACAATACTTGGCACCATTCATAACACTTCAGCAGTCCATTTCCACATGCAGCAATACCTGGACAACATTCAGGCTTGGGCTTATAAGTGGCAAGTAACATTTATTCCACACAAGTGCCAGGCAATGACCATCTCCAACAAGAGAGACTCTAACCATCTCCCCTTGATGTTCAATGGAATTACCATTGCTGAATCCCCTACTATCAACATCCTGGGGGTTACCATTGACCATAAACTGAACTGAACCAGCCACATAAATACCATGGCTACAGGAGCCGATCAGAGGCTAGGAATTCTGTGTCTCCCTAGAGTCTGTCCACCATCTACAAGGCACAAGTCAGGAGTGTGATGGAATACTCTCCACTTGCCTGGATGGGTGCAGCTCCAACAACAGTCAAGAAGCTCAACACCATCCAGGACAAAGCAACCCGCTTGATTGGCACTCCATCCACTACCATTCACTCCCTCCACCACCGATGCACAGTGGCCACAGTATGTACCATCTACAAGATGCACTGCAGCAACTCAAGACTCCTTCCAAACCCACAGCCTCTACCACCTAGAAGAATAAGGGCAGCAGATGCATGGGAACACCACCAGCTGCAAGTTCCCAACCAAGTCACACACCATTCTGTCTTGGATCTGTATCG
This sequence comes from Heterodontus francisci, assembly GCF_036365525.1. Lineage (NCBI taxonomy): Eukaryota > Metazoa > Chordata > Chondrichthyes > Heterodontiformes > Heterodontidae > Heterodontus > Heterodontus francisci. The sequence goes on from NC_090402.1 coordinate 50,230,879, forward strand.
CCATTCCTTCACTGTCACTGGGTCAAAATCCTGGAACTCCCTTCCTAACAGCACTGTGGGTGTACCTACAGCCCAAGGACTGCAGCGTTCAAGAAGGCAGCTCACCACCACCTTCTCAAGGGCAATTAGGGATGAGCAATAAATGCTGGCCTGGCCAGCGACACCCACATTAAAAAAATATACAGACTCAACCAGTCTATAGAACATAGAACATAGAACAGTACAGGCCCTTCGGCCCACGATGTTGTGCCGAACCTTTAACCTACTCTAAGATCAAACTAACTACCTACCCTTCATTCTACTATCGTCCATGTACCTATCCAAGAGTCGCTTAAATGTCCCTAACGTATCTGCTTCTACTACCACCGCTGGCAGCGCATTCCACGCACCCACCACTCTCTGTGTAAAGCACCTACCTCTGACATCTCCCCGAAACCTTCCTCCAATCACCTTAAAATTATGCCCCCTGGTGATAGCCCTTTCCACCCTGGGAAAAAGTCTCTGACTATCCGCTCTATCTATGCCTCTCATCATCTTGTACCCCTCTATCAAGTCACCTCTCATCCTTCTTCGCTCCAATGAGAAAAGCCCTAGCTCCCTCAATCTTTCTTCGTAAGACATGCCCTCCAGTCCAGGCAGCATCCTGGTAAATCTCCTCTGCACCCTCTCTAAAGCTTCCACATCCTTCCTATAATGAGGCGACCGGAACTGAACACAATATTCCAAGTGTGGTCGAACCAGGGCCTTATAGAGCTGCAGCATAACCTCGCGGCTCTTAAACTCAATCCCCCTGTTAATGAAAGCCAACACACCATACGCCTTCTTAACAACCCTATCAACTTGGGTGGCAACTTTGAGCGATCTATGGACATGGACCCCAAGATCCCTCTGTTCCTCCACACTACCAAGAATCCTGTCTTTAAGCCTGTATTCTGCATTCAAATTCGACCTTCCAAAATGAATCACTTCACAGTTTTCCAGGTTGAACTCCATCTGCCACTTCTCAGCCCAGCTCTGCATCCTGTTAATGTCCCGTTGCAACCTACAACAGCCTTCCACACTATCCACAACTCCAGCAACCTTCGTGTCATCGGCAAACTTGCTAACCCAGCCTTCCACTTCCTCATCCAAGTTGTTGATAAAAATCACAAAGAGCAGAGGTCCCAGAACAGATCCCTGCGGAACACCACTGGTCACTGAGCTCCATGCTGAATACTTTCCATCGACTACCACCCTCTGTCTTCTATGGGCCAGCCAATTTTGTATCCAGACAGCCAACTTTCCCTGTATCCCATGCCTCCTCACTTTCTGAATGAGCCTACCATGGGGAACCTTATCAAGCAGGGTGCAGTGAGAGAGATAACAGCTAAACAGACCAAAGACTTTGTTGTCAGGGAGAGGGGGTCATCTTGACTGAACTGCTCATTGGGAGAGGCAAAAAGAGCCAAGCGCAGTAAAATAAAAGAAAGCTTTGCATTTCTTCATGCCTTTCATGAGCTCAGAATGTCCCAAAGTGCTTTACAGCCAATGAAGTATGTTTTCTGGAGTGTTGTTACTATTATAATGTAGGAAATGCAGGAGCCAATTTGTGCACAGCAAGCTCCCACAAACAGTAAATTGATCATGACCAGATCAGTTTATTTATTTAGTATTTATTTATTTAGAGATACAGCACTGAAACACGCCCTTCGGCCCATTGAGTCTGTGCCGACCATCAACCACCCATTTATACTAATCCTACACTAATTCCGTAGAAAGCGCTAGACTGTGAGGCGTGGAGAAATGAACAGAGAAACTGCCCTTGGGCAGGTCACCACATCATGTGTGGGACTGGAGAAGGTGTGAGCTGGTGCTTGGGGTGGAGATCCCTATCAGTCCTCACCAATCATGTCTACCTACATTTTGTCGTCACATTCTCAGGCCACTGGAGCCTTCTCCTCTTAGCCAGATTTTCCATGCTTCCCTCCCCTTCTGTTATTCAGCTGTAATCATTCAAATCTCTCTAGACACATCATTTGTTTCTTTGCATCATTATTCTTTTTGTCATTTAATCTCTGGTGCCTTCCACCATATCTCCCACTCCTTTTCACTGACTACTTGTATAAAAACTGTTAAATCTCTAATATCTTGCAGTTCTGATGAAAGGCGATCAATCTGAAGTGTTAACTCTGTTTCTTTTCACAGATGCATCTGTACGGAGTCCGTCTGTATGGAGAGGGCAACTCACATAGAATGCACTGCTTGAAAGAGAAGCAATGGTGCCTGGGGTACAGTGATAATATGGGCACCAGGGACAGAATATTAGTGTCGACAACAAGGGCATGGTGATAGTGTCAACACCAGGAGCATGGTGCTAGTGTTGACACCAGGGGCACAGAGACAGTGTGGGCACCATGGGCACGGTGATAGTGTTGACACCAGGAGCACAGAGACAGTGTGGGCATCAGGGGCACGGTGCTTCTTTTTATTCGTTCATGTTATGTGGGCGTCGCTGGCTAGGCTAGAATTTATTGCCCATTCCTAATTGCCCTTGAGAAGGTGGTGGTGAGCCGCCTTCTTGACCTGCTGCAGTCCATATGGTATAGGTAGAGTGCTGTTAGGAAGGGAGTTCTAGGTTTTTGACCCAGCAAAAGTGAAGGAACAGAGATATATTTCCAAGTCAGGATGGTGTGTGACTTGGAGGGTAACTTGCAGATAGTGGTGATCCGATGCGTCTGCTGCCTTGTTCTTCTAGGTGGTAGAGGTTGCGGATTTGGAAGGTGCTGTTGGTGCGTTGGTGCATTGCTGCAATGCATCTTGTAGATGGTACACACTGCTGCTACTGTGCGCCAGTGGTGGAGGGAGCAAATATTTAAGTTTGTGGAAGGGGTGCCAATCAAGCGGGCTGCTTTGTCCTGGATGGTGTTGAGCTTCTTGAGTGTTGCTGGAGTTACACTCATCCAGGCAAGTGGAGAGTATTCCATCACACTCCTGACTTGTGCCTCACAGATGGTGGACAGGCTTTGGGAAGTCAGGAAGTGAGCTACTCGCCGCAGAATTCCCAGCCTCTGACCTGCTCTTGTAGCCACGATATTTACATGCTGGTCTAGTTACGGTCAATCGTGACACCCAGGATGCTAATGGTGGGGGAATTCAGTGATAGTAATACAGTTGACCGTCAAGGGGAGATGGTTAGATTCTCTCTTGTTGGAGATGGTCATTGCCTGGCACTTGTGTGGCGCAAAAGTTACTTGCCACTTATCAGCCCAAGCCTGAATGTTGTCCAGGTCTTGCTGCATGTGGACACGACTGCTTCAGTATCTGAGGGATTATGAATGTACTGAATACTGTGCAATCATTAGTGAACATCCCCATTTTTGACCTTATGATTGAAGGAAGGTCATTGATGAAGCAGCTGAAGACGGTTGTGCCTAGGACACTACCCTGAGTAACTCCTGCAGTGATGTCCTAGGACTGCGATAATTGGCCTCCAACAATCACAACCTTTGTGTTATATATGACTCCAATGTGGAGAGTTTCCCTCTGATTCCCATTGACTCCAGTTTTGCGAGGGCTCCTTGATGCCACACTCGGTCAAATGTAGCCTTGATGTCAATGGCAGCCACTCACCTCTGGAATTCAGCTCTTTTGTCCATGTTTGGGCTAAGGCTGTAATGAGCTCCGGAGCTGAATGCCCCTGACAGAACCCAAACTGAGCATCGGTGAGCCGGTTATTGCTGAATAAGTGCCGTTTGATAGCACCATCGGCGACACCTTCCATCACTTTACTGATGATTAAGAGTAGACTGATGGGGCAGATTTTGGCTGGATTGGATTTGCCCTGCTTTTTGTGGACAGGACATATCTGTGCAATTTCCCACATTACCGGGTAGATGCCAGCATTGTCGCTGTACTGGAACAGCTTGGCTAGAGGCGTGGCTGGTTCTGGAGCAAGTCTTCAGTATTACAGCCGGGATATTGTCATGGCCCATACCTTTGCTACATCCAGTGCCTTCAGCACTGATAGCACGTGGAAGGAATCGAATTAGCTGAAGACTGGCGTCTGTAATGCTTGGGACTTCAGGAGGAGGGAGATGGATCATCCACTCGGCACTTCTGGCTAAAGTTGTTTGCAAATACTTCAGCCTTATCTTTTGCACTGACCTGCTGGGTTGTGCAGTAATTGAGGATGGGGATGTTTGTGCAGCTTCCTCCTCCAGTTAGTTGGGTTTAGTTGTTCACACCATTCACTGGCTGTGGCAGAATTGCAGAACTTGGATCTAATCTGTTGGTTGTGGGATCACTTTTCTCAGTCTATCACATGCTGTGTCCGCTGTTTCACATGCACATAGTCCTGTATTGTAGCTTCACCAGGTTGGCACCTCATTTTTAGGTATACCTGGTGCAGCTCCTGGCATGCTCTCCTGCACTGCTCATTGAACCAGGTTTGGTGCCCTGGCTTGATGGTAATGGTAGAGCGGGAGATATGCTGGGCCGCGAGGTTACAGTTTGTGGTTGAATACAATTCTCCTGCTGCTGATGGCCCACAGCGCCTCATGGATGCCCAGTTTTGAGTTGCTAGATCTGATCTGAATCTATCTTATTTAGCACGGTGGTAATGCCACATATCATGCTGCAGGATATTCTCACTCATCAGGACCAGCGGGCAGTTCAAAACAGCGGTGGCAGAGAGAGAGAGCGAGAGCGAGCAGGACCAGTGCGCAGTTCAAAACAGCAATCCAGTCCAGGCTGCCAGAGTGATCTTGTTCTGAGGAGAGAAAAAAGTGTGACATCACTGGAAAACAGGTAGGTGATTGGCTGGGTGAGACTTCAGAGCTACAAACAGCGCGAGAAAGGAGAGAGAGTGGGGAGGCACAGGTAGCTAGTCAGTGAGTATCTGGTGGGTATATTCTTACTTTTGTATTTATCTTTTTCTGCTGATTTGTATTTTTTCTCTAACATTTAAGTCTATCTACTAAGTAGAAGTTAAAATGCCATAGTCGGTAGGTGGTTACTCGTTTGTTCATTCTATTTATAACAATTTTATTGTGTTTATTTAACTTCCATTTTTAGTGCAGTAAATAAAAAAATTGAGGCATGGCAGGGCTGCTCACACCCGTCAAATGCACATCCTGTGCCATATGGGGACTGCAGGACCCTACCCATATCCTGGACAACTACATTTGCAGATTGCCACCAAATGCAAAAACTCGAGTGCCGAATCATGGAACTTGAGGAGCAGCTGGTGTCACTGAGGTGCATTCACGAGGATGAGAGATACGTAGATAGCACATTTCAGGAAGTGGTCACTCCGCAGATTAAGAGAGCGCAAGCTGAGAGGGACTGGGTGGCTGCCGGACAGACAAGAAGGACAAGGCAGGTAATGCAGGAGACCCCAGAGGGCATCCCACTTTCTAACTGATATTCAGTTTTGAGTACCAATGGGGGAGAGGGTTCCTCTGGAGAATGCAACAAGAGTCATGACCAGAGCATCATGGGTGGCTCAGCTGTGCAGGGAGGGAGGAGAAAAGACAGGAGAGCAATAGTGGTCGGGGATTCTATGGTTCGGGGAACAGACAAGTGTTTCTGTGGTCGCAGACGTGATTCTAGGATGCAAGGGTCATGGATATCACCGAGCGGCTACAGAGCATTCTGGAGGGCGAGGGTACATAGCCAGAGGTCGTGGTCCACATTGGTAACAACGCTATAGAAAGAAAAAGGGATGAATCCCTGCAGGCTGTGTTTAGGAAGTTAGGAAAGAGATTAGCAAGCAGGATCTCAAAGATAGTAATCTCCGGTTTACTCCCAAGGCCATGTGCTAGTGAGTGTAGAAATAGGAGAATGCACCAGATGAATGCATGGCTGGAGAAATGGTGCAGGAGGGAGGGCTTCAGAGTTCTGGGACATTGGGACCGGTTCTGGGGAAAATGGGACCTGTACAAGCCGGATGGTCTACACCTGAACAGGACCGGGATGAATATCCTTGCGGGAAAATTTGCTAGTGCTGTTGGGGATGGTTTAAACTAGATTGGCAGGGGATGGGAACCTAAGGGCAGTTTCAGATAGGACAAATTCAGAGCAGGGAACGGGAGGCAGAAAATTAGTGAGTGACTCTGAAAGACAGAAGAAGCGAAGGTTAAAAAGAGCGCAGCACAGGAATTTGGCAGTGTTAAAAGGTATTTCCTTGAATGCAGAGTCTAGCAGATAGACACATGACAGCATGATATCATTGCCATAACGGAAATTGGCTTAAAGAGGGGCAAAAATGGCAGCTCAACATCCTTGGATATAGTGTTTTCAGGCAGGATAGAGAGAGGGATAAAAAAGGAGGGGGTGTAGCGTTACTGGTTAAAGAATCATTACAGCTGTGAGGAGGGATGATATACTAAATGAATCATCAAGCGAGGCCATATGGGAGCAGCTCAGAAATAAAGACGGGGGCAGCCACACTACTAGGAGTGTACTACAGACCCCCAAATAGTGAGAGGGAGATAGAAGAACAAATATGTAGGCAAATTTCTGAGTGCAAAAACAAAAGGGCAATAATAGTTCGGGATTTCAACTACCCTAATATCAACTGGGATACAGCAGTGTGAAGGGCACAGAGGGCACAAAATTTTTGAACTGCATTCAAGAGAACCTTTTTAGCCAGCACATAACAAACCCAACAAGAGGGGGCACAATTCTAGATTAATCTTAGGTAATGAAGCTGGGCAACTGGATGAAGTAGCAGTGGGGGAACCTTTTGGAGATAGTGACCATAATACAGTTAGACTTAGTATTATTATGGAAAAGGACAAAGATAGAACAGGAGCAAACGTTTCAAATTAGGGGACGACAAATTTTATGAAACTGAGAGGTGATCTGGCGAAAGTGGACTGGATACAGCTACTTGAAGGAAAATCAGTGGCAAACCAGTGGGTGGCATTCAAAAGTGAGATTCTACGGGCACAGTGTAGACATGTCCCCACAAAGAAAAAGGGTGGTATGGCCAAATCTAGAGCCCCCTGGTTATTCAGAAGCATACAGGATAAGATAAAGCAGAAAAAGAAAGCTTATGACGATCACAAAAATCTTAATCCTTTAGAAAGCCTAGAGGAGTATAGAAAGTGCAGAGCTGAAGTAAAAAAGGAAATTAGAAAAGCAAAGAGAGGATGTGAAAAAATATTGGCAAAATCAAGCAAAACCCAAAGATGTTTTATTGGTACATTTAAGAGCAAGAGGATAACTAAGAAAAGGGTAGGGCCTATCAGAGATATACAACGGAATTTATGCATGGATGCAGATGATGTGGGCAACGTTCTTAATGAGTTTTTTTTTGTCTGTCTTCACAACGGGGAGGGATGATGTAGACATTGTAGTTAAAGGGGAGAACTATGAAATATTACATATGATAAGCATAATGAGCGAGGAAGTACTAGAGGGTCTGACATTTTTGAAGGTGGATAAATCATCAAGGCCGGATGGATTGTATCCCAGGCTGTTAAAGGAAGCCAGGGAGGAAATAACGAACGCTCTGAGGATCATCTTCAAATCCTCACTAGATACAGACGAGGTACCAGAGGATCGGAGTTTGCGAACTTTGTACTATTGTTTAAAAAGGGTGAGAGGAATAGGCCAAATAATTATAGGCCGATCAGTCTGACCTCAGTGGTGGGCAAATTATTAGAAGCAATTCTGAGAGAAAGGATAAACTGTCACTTAGACAGGCATGGATTAATCAGGAACAAAAACAAGAAATGCTGGATTCACTCAGCAGGTCTGGCAGCATCTGTGGAAAGAGAAGCAGAGTTAACGTTTCGGGTCAGTGACCCTTCTTCGGAACTGACAAATATTAGAAAAGTCACAGATTATAAACAAGTGAGGTGGATTAATCAGGGATAGTCAGCATGAATTTGTTAAAGGAAGGTCATTTCTTACTAGCTTAATTGAATTTTTTGAGTAAGTAACGAGGAGAATTGACGAGGGTAGTGCATCGGATGTCGTCTACATGGATTTTAGTAAGGCATTTGACAAGATCCCACATGGCATTCTGGTCAGAAAAGTAAAAGCCCATGGGATACAGGATAATGTGACGAGTTGGATCCAAAATTGGCTCAGTGACAGGAAACAAAGGGTAATGATCGACGCATGTTTTTGTGAATGGAAAGCAGTTTCCTGTGGCATTTTTCATGGCTCAGTATTGGACCCCTTGCTGTTTGTGGTATATATTAACCATTTGGACTTAAATATGGGAAGTATGATTGGGAAATTTGCTGATGACACAAAACTTGGCTGTGTAGTTGATAGTGAAGAGGATAGCTGTAGATTCCAGAATGACATCAATGGTTTGGTTGAGTGGGCAGAAAAGTGGCAAATGGAATTTAATCTGGAGAAGTGTGAGGTAATGCACTTGGGGAGGGAAAACAAAGTAATGGAATACACAATCAACAGGAGGATATTGAGAGGGGTAGAATAAGTGAGAGACCTTGGAGTGCATATCTACAGGTCCCTGAAGGTGGCAGGACAGGTAGATAAAGTGGTGAAGAAAGCATATGGACGCATAGTATACAAAAGTAGGGCTGTAATGCTGGAACTGTATAAAATGCTGGTTAGGCCACAGCTGGAGTATTGTGTACAGTTCTGGTCACCACATTACAGAAAGGACAAAATTGCTCTGGAAAGAGTGCAGAGGAGATTTACAAGAATGTTGCCAGGGCCTGAAAATTGCAGCTATGAGGAATGATTGGATCGGCTAGGGTTGTTTCCTCAGAACAGAGGAGGCTAAGGGGTGACTTAATTGAGGTGTACAAAATTCTAAGGGTCCTAGATAGAGTAGACAGGAAGGACCTGTTTCCCCTAGTGGAGAGGTCAATTATCGGGAGCACAGATTTAAGGTGATTGGAAGAAGGATTTGAGGGGACATGAGGAAAATCTTTTTCACCCAGAGGTTGGTGGGTGTCTGAAGTGCTGTAACCTGCAAGGATCTGGACCAGGCGCTGGAAGGTGGAATTTTAATGCGCGGCTAGTTTTTTCAGCTGGCGCAGACACGGTGGGCTGAATGGCCTCTTTCTGTGCTGTAACATTTCTATGGTTTCTATCCAATACTGTCATGGGCAGATGCATCTTTAACAGGTAGATTGGTGAGGTCGACATCAAGTAGGTTTTTCTCTTGTGATGGTTCTCTCACCACCTGCCACAGGGCGCCGAGCAGCTATGTCTTTCAGGACTCATCCAGCTCGGTCAGTAGTGGTACGACTGAGCCACTCTTAGTGATGGACATTGAATTCCCCCACCCAGATTACATTCTGTGCCCTTGCTCTCCTCAGTGCTACTTCCAAGTGGTGATCAACATAGAGGAGTACTGATTCATCAGCTGAGGGAGGGCAGAAGGTGGTAATCGGCAGGAGGTTTCCTTGCCCATATTTGACAAGATGCCATGAGACTTCATGGGGTCTGGAGTCAATGTTGAGGACTCCCAGGGCAACATCCTCTCGACTGTGTACCACTGTGCCGCCACATCTGGTGTATCCGTCCTGCCGATGGGACAGGACATACCCAGGGATGGTGATGCAGGTGTCTGGGACACTGGCTGGAAGGTGTGATGCGGTGAGTATGATTCTATCAGGCTATTGCTTGACTAGTCTGTGGGACAGCTCACTGGACTTGGCACAAGTCCCCAGATGGTAGTGAGGATGGTTTTCTAGTGTTGACTATCACCATGCACATGGTAACCATACTATGACTGTGCCTCTGGTGGCCATGCTGTATCTGTCTGTGCCCCTGGTGTCAACACTATCACCGTGTTCCTGGTGTTGCCAAGGGAATGAGAACATAGTGGTAATGTTACTGGACTAATAATTCAATGGCCAGGACTAATGATTCATAGACATGAGTTCAGATCCCAGCATGGTGACTGGTGGAAATTAAATTCATTTAATTAATAAATCTGGAATAAAATGTTAGTCTCAATAATTGTGATCATGAAATCGCCAGATTGTGGTTAAAAACCCATTTGGTTCACTAATGTCCTTTAGGGAATTAAATCTGCCGTCCTGACCTGGTCAGATGTATGTGAATCCAGGCACACAGCAATGTGGTTGACCCTTAAATAGCAAGCCCCTCAGTTGTATCAAACTACTACAAGAAAGTCAAAAAAAGAATTTTAAGAAGCAGATGGGCCACCTGGTATCGACCTAGGCACCAGATACGACAGCGGTCGAAGAGATCTTCTTAGTTCTTGGACTCTGTTCATTTGGACCTGACCTCAGAGGGGTGGAGGAGGAGGAGGAGGAGGGGTCTCTCGACTGTGCAGGGTGGCGAAGTACTCACGGGTGGCCACGTTGCCCAGTGATTAACTGGTCGACCTTGAACTGTTAGGATCATATAGCCCAGAAAGAGGTAATACAACCCATTGTGCCTGAGCTATATCTTTGAAAGACCTATGCAATTAGTCCCACTCCTCTGCTCTATCCCCAAAGCCTTGAAAATGTTTTCATTTTCGAATGTTTGTCCAATTCCCTTTTGAAAATTAGCATTGAATCTGCTTCCACCGCTTTTTCAGACAGCGTATTCCAGATTGTAACAATTAGCTGTGTGAAAAAAAATTATTTTGGCAATTGTCTTAACACTGTGTCCTTTGGTTACTGACCGTACTGCCAGTGGAAAAAGTTTGTCTTCATTAACTCTATCAAAACCTTTACAATTTTGAAAAAAGGTTTTAACTTGATTGAGCTTGACCTGCTTTATCAAAAACAAACATTGCAACACTGCTGGTGAGACCGGGGAAGTGCACAATATCAGCGAGACTCTGGTGTCGACACTAACAGCACCTTACTGTCCACACTTCCACCATGTTGCTGATGTCGATACTATCACCGTGTCCCTGGTCACAGTATCACTGTGTCATTATTAGCACTATCACCATGTCACTGTCGCACTGTCGGCACTATCACCATGTCCCTCTCGACACTATCACCATGTCACTGTCGACACTATCACCATGTCACTGTCGACACTATCACAGTGTCACTGTCGCACTGTTGGCACTATCACCATGTCATTGTTCACACTATCACCGTGTCACTGTCGACACTATCACCATGTCCCTCTCAACACTATCATCATGTCAGTGTTGACACTATCACCGTGTCACTGTCGACACTATCACCATGTCAGTGTTGACACTAACACCGTGTCACTGTCAACATTATCACCGTGTCACAGTCAACACTATCACCATGCCCCTCTCAACACTATCACCGTGTCCCCGGTGTCGACACTATCACCATGTCATTGTTGACACTGTCACCGTATCACTATCGACACTATCACCATATCCCTCTCGACACTATCACCATGTCACTGTCAACACTATCACTGTATCACTGTTGACACTATCACCGTGTCCCGGTGTCGACACTATCACCGTGTCCCGGTGTCGACACTATCACCATGTGCCTCTTACATTACCACCATGTCACTGTCGGCACTATCAACATGTCACTGTCGACACTATCACTGTGTCACTGTCGACACTATCACCGTGTCTCTCTCGACACCATCATCGTGTCCCTGTTGACAGTATCACCGTGTCCCTCTCGACACTTTCAGCATGTCCCTGTCGACACTATCATCGTGTCCCTGTCGACACTATCACCGTGTCCCTGTCGACACTATCACCTTGTCCCTGTCGACATGATCACCGTGTCCCTGTCGACACTATCACCGTGTCACTGTCGACACTATCACTGTGTCAATGTCGACACTATTACTGTGTCACTGACAACACTATCACCTTGTCCCTCTCGACACTATCACTGTGTCAATGTCGACACTATCAACGTGTCACTGTCAACACTATCACCATGTCAATTTCGACACTATCAGCATGTCCCCGGCGTCAATACTATCACCACATCCCCGGTGTCAAACACTATCACCATGTCCCTCTCGACACTATAACCGTGTCCCCAGTGTTGACACTATTTCCGTGTCCCCAGTGTTGACACTATCACCATGTTCCCGGTGTTGACACTATCACCGTGTCTCCGATGTCGACATTATCACCATGTCCCTCTTGACACTATCACCGTGTCTCCGATGTCGACATTATCACCATGTCCCTCTTGATACTATCACCATGTCCCTGGTGTCAACACTATCACCATGTCCCTCTCGACACTATCACTGTGTCCCCCGTGTCCACACTATCACTGTGTCCCTTTTGACACTATCACTGTGTCCCTGGTGTCGACACTATCACCGTGTCCCTGGTGTCGACACTATCACTGTCTCCCCGGTGTCGACACTATCAACATGTCCCTCTCGACACTATCACTGTATCCCCAGTGTCGACACTATCACCATGTCCCTCTCGACGCTATCACCATGTCCCCAGTGTCGATACTATCACCGTGTCCCCGGTGTCGACACTATCACCATGTCCCTCTCGACACTATCACTGTGTCCCCAGTGTCGACACTATCACCACGTCCCTCTCAACACTATCACCGTGTCCCCTGTGTCGACACTATCACTGTGTCCCCCGTGTCCACATTATCACCTTGTCCCCAGTGTCGACACGATCACCGTGTCCCTGGTGTTGACACTATCACCATGTCCCTCTTGACACTATCACCATGTCCCCGGTGTCAACACTATCACCATGACCCTCTCGACACTATCACCGTGTCCCCGGTGTTGACACTATCACCATGTCCTTCTCGACACTATCACAGTGTCCCCTGTGTCAACACTATCACTGTGTCCCCCGTGTCCACACTATCACTGTGTCCCCAGTGTCGAAACGATCACCGTGTCCCTGGTGTTGACACTATCACCATGTCCCTCTTGACACTATCACCATGTCCCCGGTGTCAACACTATCACCATGACCCTCTCGACACTATCACCGTGTCCCCGGTGTTGACACTATCACCATGTCCTTCTCGACACTATCACCGTGTCCCCGGTGTCGATACTATCACCGTGTCCCTGGTGTCGACACTATCACCATGTTCCTCTTGACGCTATCACCATGTCCCCAGTGTCGATACTATCACCGTGTCCCTGGTGTCGACACTATCACCATGTTCCTCTCGACGCTATCACCATGTCCTCAGTGTCGATACTATCACCGTGTCCCTGGTGTCGACACTATCACCATGTTCCTCTCGACGCTATCACCATGTCCCCAGTGTCGATACTATCACCATGTCCCTGGTGTTGACACTATCACCATGTCCCTGGTGTCGACACTATCACCATGTCCCTCTCGACGCTATCACCGTGTCCCCGGTGTTGACACTATCACCGTGTCCCTGGTGTCGACACTATCACCATGTCCCCGGTGTCGACACTATCACCATGTCCCTGGTGTTGACACTATCACCGTGTCCCTGGTGTCGACACTATCACCATGTCCCTCTCGACGCTATCACCATGTCCCCGGTGTTGACACTATCACCATGTCCCTCTCGACACTATCACTATGTCCCCGGTGTTGACACTATCACCACGTCCCTCTCGACACTATCACCGTGTCCCCTGTGTCGACACTATCACTGTGTCCCCCGTGTCCACATTATCACCTTGTCCCCAGTGTTGACACTATCACCGTGTCCCTGGTGTTGACACTATCACCATGTCCCTCTTGACACTATCACCATGTCCCCGGTGTCAACACTATCACCATGACCCTCTCGACACTATCACCGTGTCCCCGGTGTTGACACTATCACCATGTCCTTCTCGACATTATCACCGTGTCCCCTGTGTCAACACTATCACTGTGTCCCCCGTGTCCACACTATCACTGTGTCCCCAGTGTCGACACTATCACCATATCCCTTTCGACACTATCACCGTGTCCCCGGTGTCGATACTATCACCGTGTCCCTGGTGTCGACACTATCACCATGTTCCTCTCGACGCTATCACCATGTCCTCAGTGTCGATACTATCACCGTGTCCTGGTGTCGACACTATCACCATGTTCCTCTCGACGCTATCACCATGTCCCCAGTGTCGATACTATCACCATGTCCCTGGTGTTGACACTATCACCATGTCCCTGGTGTTGACACTATCACCATGTCCCTGGTGTCGACACTATCACCATGTCCCTCTCGACGCTATCACCGTGTCCCCGGTGTTGACACTATCACCGTGTCCCTGGTGTCGACACTATCATCATGTCCCCGGTGTCGACACTATCACCATGTCCCTGGTGTTGACACTATCACCGTGTCCCTGGTGTCGACACTATCACCATGTCCCTCTCGACGCTATCACCATGTCCCTCTCGACGCTATCACCATGTCCCCGGTGTTGACACTATCACCATGTCCCTGGTGTCGATACTATCACCGTGTCCCTGGTGTCGACGCTATCACCATGTCCCTCTCGACACTATCACTGTGTCACCAGTGTCAACACTATCACCATGTCCCTCTCGACAATATCACCGTGTCCCCGGTGTTGACAATATCATCATGTCCCTCTCGACACTATCACCATGTCCCCGGTGTTGACACTATCACCAAGTCCCTCTTGACACTATCACCAAGTCCCTCTCGACACTATCACCATGTCCCTCTTGACACTATCACCAAGTCCCTCTTGACACTATCACCAAGTCCCTCTCGACACTATCACCATGTCCCTCTTGACACTATCACTGTGTTTCTGGTTCTGAACTGACAAACGTCTAAATCTAAATGAGACCATTCAGAACCTTGGTGTCATATTTGACCCTGAGAAAAACCTCCGACCATATATTCACCCCATCATTATGTCTGCCTATTTCAAACTCGATAACATTGCCCGAGTTCGCCTCTGTGTCAGCTCATCTGTTGCTGAAACCCTCCTTCCTTTGTTTGTTACCTCTAGTCTTGACTATTCCAATGCACCCCTAGCTGGTCTCCCACATTTTACCCTCTGTATACTTGAACTCATTCAAAACTCTGCTGCCCGTGTCTTAACTGGCACCTAGGCCTGTTCCCCTATCATCCCCTGTGCTCACTGACCTACATTTGCTCCCGGTCAAGCAATGCCTCGATTTTAAAATTCTCATTCTTGTTTTCAAATCCCTCCATGGCCTCGCCCCTCCCTATCTCTGTAATCTCCTCCAGCCCCACAACCCTCCAAGAAGTCTGCGTTCCTCTAATTCTGTCCTCTTGAGCATCCCTGATTTTAATTGCTCCACCAATGGTGGCCGCGCCGTCAGATGCCTCGGCCCTAAGCTCTGGAATATCCTCCCCACACCTTTCGGCCTCTCCATCTCACTTTCCTCCTTTAAGATTCTCCTTAAAACCTACCTCTTTGACCAAGCTTTTGGTTATCTGACCTAATATCTCTTCATGTAGCTCGATGTCATAATTTGTTTTATAATGCCTCTGTGAAGTGCCTTGGGATGCCTTATTACAGTAAAGGTCCCAAATAAATATAAGTTGTTATTGTTGATTCCATCTGCTGAGTCCCAGACAGAGATACAACATAGTAAAGTTTTACACGCAGCTGGCTGAGAACTGATGATCCCGTGTTCCTACCGACACTGTGCTCTTTAATAAGGGCAAGGGATGCGTGTGTATGTGAGTAATTTTGTGATAGTGAGTATCTGTGTGTGTGACTGAGTGAGTATGTGTGAGATAGTGAGTATCTGTGTGTGTGACTGCGAGTATGTGTGAGATAGTGAGTATCTGTGTGTGTGTGTGTGTGTGTATGTGTGTGACTGAGTGAATATGTGTGAGATAGTGAGTATCTGTGTGTGTGACTGAGTGAGTATGTGTGAGATAGTGAGTATCTGTGTGTGTGACTGCGAGTATGTGTGAGATAGTGAGTATCTGTGTGTGTGTGTGTGTATGTGTGTGACTGAGTGAATATGTGTGAGATAGTGAGTATCTGTGTGTGTGACTGAGTGAGTATGCGTACATTAGTGTGAATGTGTGAAATGCAGGGCAGTCTGGCAGATCCTACGTTTCTGTGTCTAATGGTTGTGCGAGTTGAAAGGCAGGAATTGGGAGCGGGTTGAGATACAGAGATGCCGAGCTAACTGTCCAGAGCCAGGACTTCACCCAACAACCACTCAGTAACTCACAGACCCTGAGGGGGAGGGGACACAATCACCAACAAATGCTTAGCAACAGGCAAAGTCACTATAAGAAATAGGAGCAGTAAACCATTCAGCCTCTCAAGCCGGCTCAACCACTCAACAAGGTCATGGCTGATCTGATTGAGGCCTTAACTCCACTTTTCCGCCTGCTCTCCAACACCCTTGACCCCTTTGTGTTGAGTGTGGCTACAAGATCATGTTAGTCATGTAAAAGCTATGATGTAACACGCCAGTTGATTCAGAGTGTTTCGCGATCTTGAAGAAACACCTGTACAGTGAACATCTTGATGTAATAGCTGCTCCACTCATTACTCAATAAAGAACCCACAATATTGTGTTACTGAAACCATCTGAAGCGCGAGTGGGAGAGTACAGTCTATACTAACGCAGAGTTTCAAGGAACACACAAAATGGTGGATTTCTGAAGGCCAAAGACGCAGCACCGCTGGGTTTTTAGAAGAACTAGACACATTACATGCTGATAACGGTGTTAGGATTCGAAGAGAACACATTTCTTTTCCTCATGGGAGATCAAACCATGTTGCAAGCCACTTTTTTTTCTGAAGTCTACTCAGCGCTGGACTGGATCTCCAAAACCCCAACCCTTCCAACTTTCTTACCTTCGAAGCAGTGCAGTCAGCAGCAGCTAGGTAAGCTTTTCACTCCGGGCTGTGAAGTCGGGTGGCTGCAGACTCCGGTTGACTCAACTGAAACAGGGTTTCTGAGGTCAGTTTCTCATGTCAGGAACAACTTGAGGAAGTCAAACAAGGGAACTCTGTGCAGAGGTAACAGACCCCATTACGTTTGCGAGGTACGTCAGACAGTTTAACGCCATCATGGCAGTGGGCTACAGGGTCAAGCACAAAATTGGCATAGTTTTGATACGGGCAGCACCGTGATCTGTTGGTGAACAGCGGAACGGGTGACAGTCAGGACACAGAGTGGAGGAGAGTTTTCATTGTTGTTTCAAGAGGAGCAATGGCTCTTGCTATTTTTCGAAGGAAAATCACAATTACAGTTTTGGGTCTTTGTGATTTTCCTTCCTGCCTCATCCAGCCTTTGTGGGTGGGGCTAAGCCAAAAGCGCATAAGTTTGGTAATAGCACCACAACCTCCTGGCATGTCCATTAGTGGTATTACACTAAGTCTCCACAGCAAGTGATAGCACCACAACCTCCAAACCAGTTCACCAGTGGAACTGCAACTATTTTATCATTGCAGAAGACAGCACCACACTATCCAAGTTCCGAAGAAGGGTCACTGACCCGAAACGTTAACAAAGAACAGTACAGCACAGGAACAGGCCATTCGGCCCTCCAAGCCTGTGCCGATCTTGATGCCTGCCGAAACTAACACCTTCTGCACTTCCGGGGCCCATATCCCTCTATTCCCTTCCTATTCATTAACTCTGTTTCTCTTTCCACAGATGCTGCCAGACCTGCTGAGTGGTTCCAGCATTTCTTGTTTTTATTACCACACTATCCAAGTCTGTTCAGAAGTGGTACTGCAAGTCTATTATTTGCCTTCACAGCTCATCTTTTCTTCTGTAGGTGCAATGACATAGAGTCATTGCAATCATGGCAGCACTTTCCCCCTACTATTAATCGGAAAGTATCTGACCTGCTTTCAGAATTTCTTCTTTTCAAGCAGAGAGTCAAGCCTTGTTTCGACGACTTAGCCATTACTGATCCACAGAAGCAAGCAGTAAAGATACGCATAGCCATTGACAATGAAGAACTACATCGTCTCAACACCTCCGTTCTCAATGACCAAGAACAGAAGGACCCTGCAAAGATTTGGTCCACTCTAGAAGACCAATTACACCTCCAGCTCAATTTTTGAGTACACCGACTCTAAGTCATGCCTTTCAGACAAAAGTCTAGCGAATCCATAGACCAGTTTATCAGTCATTGTTGTGCCAAAGGCGGAGAGTGTGATTTTACTGACACTGAACTGGCAGATTGCATCCACACCGATGGAACTCTACCAAAAGGATCTTTTGGACAAACCCAAAGAGTACACGGTTGACAGCTTATTGCAGAATGGTGCAAATTTGAGTCCATCATCGTGGGTCAACAAAGCCTTCAATCTCTATGTGTTACAAATACCATAGGTGCATTGAATAGGAATTCCAAATTCAAGACACAATGTACAAAGTGTGGATTTTTGCATTCGCCTAAAGCCTGTCCAGCACTTAACTCCATATGCAAAGCATGCAGTGTTCTTGAGACACTGGAAATAACAATGTCACAAAGCCAAGATAGACACTGCAAGTAGAGCCCTGAACACAAGCAGTTGAACTGCAGGATAGCGTCACCCCCAACAAGCCTCACAACTTTTGTTCATGACACAACCGATTCATCAACGAAGTTTCGGGTGACACGAACACAACTGATCCCGAAGATCAGAGTACAAGCAGAAGTGAACGAGCGAAACAGACATTCCATGTCGTCAATGTTGCCAAGCACATTGATACGATTACTCCGCTAGAAGCATTTGCATCCATTCATATTTCCTGTCCAGGAAAGGAGGGCACACATTTGCTCTGGGCAAAAGTGGACACAGGTGCCAGTGCAAACATTTTACCCCTACGCATCCTAAAATGCATGTATCCGGGTAAATGGAATGCCACGATGATTCTGACCAACACTCAGCTAACTGCTTACAATGGGTTCTCAATCCCATGTCTTGGACCCATTAAGATTAAGTGTTTTATAATGATTCAGATTGGAAACCCCAACTTTTCTACATTGTTCAAACAACTGGACCTTGTATCGCTAGACTGCGAAAATGCAGTGACCTAACCTTGATAACCATCCACGGTATCGGGCCACACCAAGCACTATCTCCCTCCAGTCAGTGACCAGAAGGAGCCTTGCAACCCAGGAGTGCAATGCGGGCCATGGTTTCCTCGGTTTTCCGATGGTTTTCCAACTTTGCCCATATTGTGGCCAGAAGATGGGAGCTTTATTCAATTGCTGCGCATCTTGTGGTTTCAAGATTCCTGAGAGTGAGAATGAGGATGAGGCACAGCCTATTACATCTGACATGCAGCGCCTCCGTGCAAACTGTATCCAGTGCAGATGTTAAAGATGTTCTTCTAGAACGGGGCAGGAAGATGAAAGAAATGCAAGACCATCATGCTGGGAGCAAACTTCCCAAATTAGCTATTGGTCAGCAAGTTACCATCCAAAACCCTATCACTGGTACATGGAATTCACAACAGTCTCTAAAGTTTGACCATGTTCTTATGAAGTATCTACACCTACTGGCGCCAAACTGTGACGTAACTGATGTCAAATCAGAGCTGCTCATAATTCCAAGTCTATGGAAGACTCCATTACAACTCATACAAGATCGAAGACTATACCTCAGGCAGAGTCTACACAGTCTACTACCATGAAATTAAATTCACAAACATCAGTCCCAGTATCCGAGGACTGCTACCCTGTTTTGAAATCTGGCAGAGTTATCAAACCACCTTTTATGTTTTTACAATTGATGTTCGCGCGTATTCTTACTTTTTCTTTGTTTTTCTGTACATGTACTTTTCTGTACATGTATATAGTTAAGTTCTACTTGCCTAAAGGAGATGTTTAAATTTATAAATATGCTCCTCTTTTCCTTTTGGGCAAAGGGGGAAGTTGTGTGTACACCTTTAAGAGGTGTGGCTTCAAGATCATGTTAGTCGTGCAAAAGCTATGATGCAACACATCCTTCTGAGTGTTTCGCAGTTTTGAAGAGACTCTTGAACATCTCAGTGTAATAGCTGCTCTGCTGTTACTCAATAAAGAACCCACAATATTGTGTTACTGATCCCATCTGGAGTGGTCAGTCTTTGTGTACATTCTCTACTAATACAAAGGTTCAAGGAACACAAAACATGTTGTTGATAAAACATTTGCCAAACGGAGTCCACGCAGCCTTTGTCTCCTAGCTCACTCCCACTCAGCACAGCCCCTGATTCACCCCCCGCCCCCCACCCTCCGGCCCCCACCTCTCCATGAACACAGTGAATTGTCACTTTTTCTAACTGAGGGCAACTCAATTCCACCCTTTGTCTTAACAGATTTCGCTATCCCCTAACGTTCTAATGTTTAATTTGTGTTTCCAGGGATTCTGACCCGTCGCCACAAGTGAGATTAAGCTGAAATAAATCAAAAATGCTGGAAACAAAAGACAGCAGCTGGGAGGACATTTTCAATGGGATCCCGTCCCCTTGACTGGTCTCTCCCAAATCTTCATCTCAGCATTTCCCTTTTCCAATGCTCCCTATTCCTGGTATTGTTGTCGGAGGGGCAAGTTTGTCTGGAAACACATGGCAGGGCGGTTTCTGAGTGACAGAGACATTTATCAAAATCCCCAAGGCAGTGACAGAGGCTCCCAGAAACAAGAGGAAACAATAAGCAAGGGAACAAAATAGGGAGCAAGGAGAGCAGATAGAGAGGGAGCAAGCAGAGCAAAGAGAGAGTGAGAAGGGCAGAGAGAGAGAGAGGAAAGCAGAGATAGAACTAAGAGAACAGAGACTGTGGGGAGAGCGAAGGGAGTGGGGAGAGCAGAAAGGGAGCAAATAGATCAGAGAGAGTGAGGAGCAGAGAGAGTAAGGAGATAAGAGAAAAAGCATAAGGAAGCAGGGAGAGAGTGAGGGGTGCAGGGAGAGACAGCATGGATTGCTGAGAGAGAGAGAGGGGAGCAGAGAGAGAGAGTGAGGACAGCAGAGAGAGAGAGAGTGAGGAGAGCAGAGAGAGAGAGAGTCAGGAGAGCAGCGAGAGAGCAGGGAGAGCAAAGAGAGAGCGAAGAGAGCAGAGAGAGAGGGGAGAGCAGAGAGAGAGGAGAGCAGAGAGAGGGAGCGATGAGACAGAGTGGGGAGAGCAGAGAGCACAGGGAGAGCAGAGAGAGAAGAGAGCAGAGAGAAAGGAGAGCAGAGAGAGAATGGGCAAGGAGAGCAGAGAGAGAGAGAGAGAGTGGGGAGAGCAGAGAGCACAGGCAGAGCAGAGAGAGAAGAGAGCAGAGAGAAAGGAGAGCAGAGAGAGAATGGGCAAGGAGAGCAGAGAGAGAGAGAGTGGGGAGAGCAGAGAGCGGGGAGAACAGAGAGAGGGAGAGGGAGTTAGGACAGCAGGGAGAGATAATGAGGGGAGCAGAAAGAGAGTGATGAGAGCAGAGAGTGAGAGCAAGCGCAGCGAGTGAGTGAGTGAGGAGAGCAGAGAGAAAGAGAGAGAACAATAGTGAACAAGCAAGGATTGCAGGGAGAGAGCGCAGAGAGAGTGTAGACACCAAAGAGTGAGCAAGTGAGAGCAGAGAGAGAAGAGAGAGGGGAGCAAAGAGGCCATAGAGTCATAACGACACAGAGGGAGGCCAAGCAGTACATGGCGATCAGAGGGTGCGATTTTGTCACATTCTTCCTTATTGTTAACTATATCCCCAATTTGGTAACAATTACAGATTTTGATATTGTGCTGCAGATTCCTGGGTTCAAATCATTGGTCTAAATGGTGAACAACAGTGGTCCCAGCACCCATCCTTGTGGAACATTACTTCCCACTAGCCTGAGTAATGACCTATAACCCCTAAGCTCTGTTTTGTAGCCAGCTTGTTATCCATTCTGCTTCTTGGCCCCTAATTCCACATGTTTTTAGTCATGTGTCTCCCATCAAGAACCTTATCAAAGGCCTTTTGAAAAGTGATGTAGGTGACATCTGCTGCATTAATCGTATCTGCTCTTTCTATTATCTCTTCAAATAATTCAACCAGAGATGGCAGGCGGGGCCTTGGTTTAAAGTCTTATCTGAAAGATGGCACTTCTGACAGTGCAGCACTCCCTCAGTACTACACTGGAGTGTCAGCCTAGTTTACATGCTCAAGTGTCTGGAGTGGGGCTTGAACCCACAATCTTCTGATTCAGAGGTGAGAGTGGTCCCACTGAGCCATGGCTGAAACACTCTGCCAGTTGGTTCTCTTACCCACAGTCATTTCAGGCCTCTTCTTCAGGCTCTGGGGGTGGGGGAGGGGAGAGCTTCCTCGACTCCGCACTTGGTCCATGTCTGATGAGAGCAGGAGCAGCACAAAGCGAGAAGTGACAAACCACATCTAACAAAGTAAGCTGCTGCTCCTTCCCCTCCAGGATCGCCATGGAGACCCCAAGAATTGAACGTTCATCTCCAGGACAGGGCTGTCAAAAATTGTTTTTTTTTTTTCATTTTCTATCAGTACTTCTGTTTGTAAAAATATTGACCACGAGGAAATAGAGTAATTGGAGCAGGATGGTTAGGGGCAACAGGTCATGTGATGAAACCTCCAGGAATACGCCCAGCCCGAGTTGGCAGGCGGGCATCAACCTACTCAATATGGAGATGCTGACAGCCGACAGCCTCAGTCTGTACTGAACTGAACTGGCCGTTCGAAGGATTCCCCCCACCTTGCTTCTTGACCGTGACCAACATCGGTCGCGTTGTGTTTGAAGAAGATTTCAATCCAGGCAGGGGAGGGGAAGTCGACTCATGACACTTTCGGAAGTGTGGCTCTGACTGAGTCTTGTTAATAGAAGTCACATTTAGATTGCAGATGTTTGGATCTGTTTAGAACTACAATTGAGGGCAGGGTCATTTATAAATAGCTAAACGGCCATGCAGTGAGTGCCGCGAGGAACTCTTCCCCTCTCCCCTCCCCGCTTCCCCAGGCTCTGATTCTCTCCGGATCCAAACAGATCAATCACTCTCAGCCTGCTTTGGATTAACTGAAGTAAAACTGAAACTGGTGCCTAATGGATCCCAGCTGTTGCACTGAGTCACAATCAGCAGTCAGACCCTGACCTACGTCTTTGTGGGCAAGGGCAAAGGACTCTGGGAATTGACATGCGTTGCCAGGGACAATGTCAACTTATTTGGCAATGGGATGGATCATGCCTAATCTGTGTGGCCAATCAGGTCGCTGCTAAATATGGTGTGCCTGTCTTTGAGACATCCCTGGTACTAGGCACCTCACTGAAGTCAGTTGGTGTTGAGCATCCCAAGAACTGAGACTACTCCGCCCAAGATCCTTCAGTGGACACTATGCCAAATACACAGCTAGTTTATGTTATAAAAATAAAATCCAGAAAGGTTGTTACCAACACAGGAGAAACAGGAGTGCCCCTGGCCTCCACAATGTCACAGCACTTGCACTTGCCTCTCCCCCACTGTTGTTGCTATTCCCCACACCCACCACCGCATCCTGAGGTGAGGCAAGCGACCTGACATTCATCTCAGTAAAATGCCTGTGGAATGATGGCAGGATCTAGCAGTTCATACAAGTCATGTCAATGAGGCCTGAGGGCCAATATGAGGAAGACCTTAGGCCTACTGCTTGCGACACGTGCTGTTGGCGCACCATTGCCTACAAGCCTGAAAACAGGATGTAGCCAATGTCCACCCCTCTGTCTCCATGGCGAACTGACCCCGGGGACTTCAACAAGGTCACACCAGGTGTGTGACTCATTCGTATTTCACCCAACGAACTGGGTGAACTGGGAAGCAACACAATTCAATGCTCAGATCTCAGCCATGCCTCCCTCAGTGGTGACGCTCTCACCTATGAGTCAGAAGGCTGTGTGTTCAAGCCCCACTCCAGAGACCTGAGCACACAATTCAGGCAGACACTCCAGCACCATACTTACAGAATTCTGCACTGTCAGAGGTGCCATCTTTAGGATGAGGCGTTAAACTGAGGCCCCACCTGCCCTCTCAAGATCCTATGACAGTGTTATGTCACTACTCGAAGAAGAACAGGGGAGTTATCCCTGATGTTCTGGCCAATATTTATCCCTAACCAACATCACTAATACAGATTATTTGGTCATTTTCACACTGCTGTTGTGGGAGCTTGGTGTGTGCACATTGGTTGCTGCATTTCCTACATTACAACAGTGACCACACTCCAAAAGTTCTTCACTGATGTGAAGTTCCTGGGATGTCCTGACATCGTGCAAAACTTAAAATAGATGCAATTTCTTTATCTTGGTGTCCTTCAGACGAGGTGTCTGTTCAGTATTTGAAGCAGTATAGCACCAGGGTGAAGGACAGATAGAGTCATAGAGTCATAAAGTCATACAGCACAGAAACAGGTCCTTCGGCCCATCGTGTCTGTGGCGGCCATCAAGCACCTACCTATTCTAATCCCATTTTCCAGCACTTGGCCCGGAGCCTTGTATGCTATGGCATTTCAAGTGCTCATCTAAATACTTCTTAAATGTTGTGATGGTTCCTGCCTCTACCACCTCTTCAGGCAGTGCGTTCCAGATTCCAACCACTCAATATCTTTTCCTCAAATCCCCACAAACCTCCTGCCCCTTCCCTTAAATCTATGCCCCCTGGTTATTGATCCCATTGTTAAGGGAAAAAGTTTCTTCCTATCTAATCTATCAATGCCCCTCATAATTTTGTATACCTCAATCATGTCCCCTCTTAGCCTTCTCTGCTCCAAGGAAAACAACCCTAGCCTTTTCAGTCTCTCTTCATAGCTGAAATGCTCCAGCCCAGGCAACATCCTGGTGAATCTCCTCTGCACCCTCTCCAGTGCAATCACATCCTTCCTACAGTGTGGTGCCCAGAACTCCAACTGTGGCCTAACTAGTGTTTTATACAGCTCCATCATAACCTCCCTGCTCTTATATTCTATGC
The DNA here is from genome assembly GCF_036365525.1 of Heterodontus francisci. Taxonomy (NCBI): domain Eukaryota; kingdom Metazoa; phylum Chordata; class Chondrichthyes; order Heterodontiformes; family Heterodontidae; genus Heterodontus; species Heterodontus francisci. The sequence continues at coordinate 50,255,604 of NC_090402.1, forward strand.
CTCGGCTAATAAAGGCAAGTATCCCATATGCCTTCCTAACCACCTTATCTACCTGTGCTGCTGCCTTCAGTGATCTATGGACAAGTACACCAAGGTCCCTCTGACCCTCTGTACTTCCTAGGGTCCTACCATCCATTGTATATCCCCTTGCCTTGTTAGTCCTCCCAAAATGCATCACCTCACACTTCTCAAGATTAAATTCCATTTGCCACTGCTCTGCCCATCTTACCAGCCCATCTATATCGTCCTGTAATCTAAGGCTTTCCTCCTCACTATTTACACCACCAATTTTCGTGTCATCCACGAACTTACTGATCATACCTCCTATATTCACGTCTAAATCATTAATGCACACCATGGGCACAGGTCTGTCACTGGAAGTGTATTACCAAATATTATGGGTTTGGATGTGATATAATCCAAACCAGTACACTAAAGATGCCCAGTCGCAACACGGATGCACCGACCAGCACATCTCTCAACTTGTACTCGGATCCAATCACCAGTCAGGTGGCAGGAACAATGGCTGATGTCTCAAATGGATCCTACAACAAGCCCACATATGGATAGATCCGCTGGTTTTACAAACACAATTTAAAACGCTGTCAGCTTGTCCACCAATCAGCATCTGAGTGCTTCCTCCAAGCCCGGCCCCCTGTGCTCCTTCTCGAGCTCCGCCTCTGAACTCCTCCTTCAGCTCCACCCCTGAGCTCCTCCTCCAGCTCCACCCCTGAGTTTCTCCTCCAGCTCCACCCCTGAACACCTCCTCCAGCTCCGCCCTTCAGCTCCTCCTCCAGCTCTGCCCCTGAGCTCCTCACCCAGCTCCGCCCTAGAGCCCCTCCTCCAAATCTACCATGGCGCTTCTCCTCCTACAGCATGCACTCAGCTCCTCAACCTCCTCCAGCCCCACAAAACCCCAGGATCAGTGTCCCACTCTGTCCCGAAACCTCAGGATCATTGTCCCACTCTGATCCAGACCTTGGGATCAGTGTCCCACTCGGACCCAGACCCCGGGATCAGTGTCCCACTCTGACCCAGACCCCGGGAACAGTGTCCCACTCTGACCCAGACACCGGGATCAGTGTCCCACTCTGACCCAGACCCCGGGATCAGTGTCCCACTCTGATCCAGACCTTGGCATCAGTGTCCCACTCTGACCCAGACCCTGGGATCAGTTTCCCACTCTGATCCAGACCTTGGGATCAGTGTCCCACTCTGACCCAGACCTTGGGATCAGTGTCCCACTCTGACCCAGACCCAGGGATCAGTGTTCCACTCTGACCCAGACCCTGGGATCAGTGTCCCACTCTGATCCAGACCTTTAGATCAGTGTCCCACTCTGATCCAGACCCTGGGATCAGTGTCCCACTCTGATCCAGACCTTGAGATCAGTTTCCCACTCTGATCCAGACCCTGGAATCAGTGTCCCACTCTGATCCAGACCTTGGGATCAGTGTCCCACTCTGACCCAGACCCCGATATAATTGTCCCACTCTGATCCAGACCTTGGGATCAGTGTCCCACTCTGATCCAGACCTTGGGATCATTGTCCCACTCTGACCCAGACCCTGGGATCAGTGTCCCACTCGGACCCAGACCCCGGGATCAGTGTCCCACTCTGACCCAGACCCTGGGATCATTGTACCACTCTGATCCAGACCTTGGAATCAGTGTTCCACTCTGACCCAGACCCTGGGATCAGTGTCCCACTCTGTCCCTAAACCTCGGGATCATTGTCCCACTCTGACCCAGACCCCGGGATCATTGTCCCACTCTGATCCAGACCTTGGGATCATTGTCCCACTCTGACCCAGACCCTGGGATCAGTGTCCCACTCTGACCCAGACCTTGGCATCAGTGTCCCACGCTGATCCAGACCTTGGGATCAGTGTCCCACTCTGACCCAGACGCTGGGATCAGTGTCCCACTCTGTCCCTAAACGTCAGGATCAGTGTCCCACTCTGATCCAGACCTTGGGATCAGTGTCCCATTCTGACCCAGACCCTGGGATCAGTGTCCCTCTCTGACCCAGACCTTGGGATCAGTGTCCCACTCTGACCCAGACCCTGGGATCAGTGTCCCACTCTGACCCAGACCTTGGGATCAGTGTCCCACTCTGATCCAGACCTTGGGATCAGTGTCCCACTCTGATCCAGACCTTGGGATCAGTGTCCCACTCTGATCCAGACCTTGGGATCATTGTCCCATTCTGATCTAGACCTTGGGATCAGTGTCCCACTCTGACCCAGACCCTGGGATCAGTGTCCCACTCTGACCCAGTCCTTGGCATCAGTGTCCCACTCTGATCCAGACCTTGGGATCAGTGTCCCACTCTGACCCAGACCTTGGGATCAGTGTCCCACTCTGATCCAGACCTTGGGAGCAGTGTCCCACTCTGATCCAGACCTTGGGATCATTGTCCCACTCTGATCCAGACCTTGGGATCATTGTCCCACTCTGATCTAGACCTTGGGATCAGTGTCCCACTCTGATCTAGACCCTGGGATCAGTGTCCCACTCTGACCCAGACCTTGGCATCAGTGTCCCACTCTGATCCAGACCTTGGGATCAGTGTCCCACTCTGACCAGACCCTGGGATCAGTGTCCCACTCTGTCCCTAAACGTCAGGATCAGTGTCCCACTCTGATCCAGACCTTGGGATCAGTGTCCCATTCTGACCCAGACCCTGGGATCAGTGTCCCACTCTGACCCAGACCTTGGGATCAGTGTCCCACTCTGACCCAGACCCTGGGATCAGCGTCCCACTCTGACCCAGACCTTGGGATCAGTGTCCCACTCTGATCCAGACCTTGGGATCAGTGTCCCACTCTGATCCAGACCTTGGGATCAGTGTCCCACTCTGATCCAGTCCTTGGGATCATTGTCCCACTCTGATCCAGACCTTGGGACCATTGTCTCACTCTGATCCTGACCTTGGGATCAGTGTCCCACTCTGACCCAGACCTTGGGATCAGTGTCCCACTCTGACCCAGACCCTGGGATCATTGTACCACTCTGATCCAGATCTTGGGATCAGTGTTCCACTCTGACCCAGACCCTGGGATCAGTGTTCCACTCTGTCCCTAAACCTCGGGATCATTGTCCCACTCTGACCCAGACCCCGGGATCAGTGTCCCACTCTGATCCAGACCTTGGGATCAGTGTCCCACTCTGATCCAGACCCCGGGATCATTGTCCCACTCAGATCCAGACCTTGGGATCATTGTCCCACTCTGACCCAGACTCTGTGATCAGTGTCCCACTCTGCCCCAGACCTTGGGATCAGTGTCCCACTCTGACCCAGACCCTGGGATCAGTGTCCCACTCTGATCCAGACATTGGGATCAGTGTCCCACTCTGACCCAGAGCTTGCGATCAGTGTCCCACTCTGTCCCTAAACGTCAGGATCAGTGTCCCACTCTGATCCAGACCTTGGGATCAGTGTCCCATTCTGATCCAGACCTTGGGACCATTGTCTCACTCTGATCCAGACATTGGGATCAGTGTCCCACTCTGTCCCTAAACGTTAGGATCAGTGTCCCACTCTGATCCAGACCTTGGGACCATTGTCTCACTCTGATCCAGACATTGGGATCAGTGTCCCACTCTGTCCCTAAACGTCAGGATCAGTGTCCCACTCTGATCCAGACCTTGGGATGAGTGTCCCATTCTGATCCAGACCTTGGGACCATTGTCTCACTCTGATCCAGACATTGGGATCCGTGTCCCACTCTGACCCAGACCCTGGGATCAGTGTCCCACTCTGTCCCTAAACGTCAGGATCAGTGTCCCACTCTGATCCAGACCTTGGGCTCAGTGTCCCATTCTGACCCAGACCCTGGGATCAGTGTCCCACTCTGTCCCTAAAAGTTAGGATCAGTGTCCCACTCTGATCCAGACCTTGGGTTCAGTGTCCCACTCTGATCCAGACCTTGGGATCAGTGTCCCACTCTGATCCTGACCTTGGGATCAGTGTCCCACTCTGATCCAGACCTTGGGATCAGTGTCCCACTCTGATCCAGACCTTGGGATCAGTGTCCCATTCTGATCCAGACCTTGGGACCATTGTCTCACTCTGATCCAGACCTTGGGATCAGTGTCCCACTCTGACCCAGACCCCGGGATCATCGTCCCACTCAGATCCAGACCTTGGGATCAGTGTCCCACTCTGACCCAGACCCTGGGATCAGTGTCCCACTCTGCCCCAGACCTTGGGATCAGTGTCCCACTCTGACCCAGACCCTGGGATCAGTGTCCCACTCTGATCCAGACATTGGGATCAGTGTCACACTCTGACCCAGACCTTGGATCAGAGTCCCACTCTGTTCCGAAACGTCAGGATCAGTGTCCCACTCTGATCCAGACCTTGGGATCAGTGTCACACTCTGACCCAGACCTTGGGATCAGTGTCCCACTCTGTTCCGAAACGTCAGGATCAGTGTCCCATTCTGATCCAGACCTTGGGATCAGTGTCCCACTCTGTCCCTAAACGTTAGGATCAGTGTCCCACTCTGATCCAGACCTTGGGACCATTGTCTCACTCTGATCCAGACATTGGGATCAGTGTCCCACTCTGTCCCTAAACGTCAGGATCAGTGTCCCACTCTGATCCAGACCTTGGGATCAGTGTCCCATTCTGATCCAGACCGTGGGACCATTGTCTCACTCTGATCCAGACATTGGGATCAGTGTCCCACTCTGACCCAGACCCTGGGATCAGTGTCCCACTCTGTCCCTAAACGTCAGGATCAGTGTCCCACTCTGACCCAGACCTTGGGCTCAGTGTCCCATTCTGACCCAGACCCTGGGATCAGTGTCCCACTCTGTCCCTAAACGTTAGGATCAGTGTCCCACTCTGATCCAGACCTTGGGATCAGTGTCCCATTCTGACCCAGACCCTGGGATCAGTGTCCCACTCTGATCCAGACCTTGGCATCAGTGTCCCACTCTGACCCAGACCTTGGGATCAGTGTCCCACTCTGATCCAGACCTTGGGATCAGTGTCCCACTCTGATCCAGACCTTGGGATCATTGTCCCACTCTGATCTAGACCTTGGGATCAGTGTCCCACTCTGACCCAGACCCTGGGATCAGTGTCCCACTCTGACCCAGACCTTGGCATCAGTGTCCCACTCTGATCCAGACCTTGGGATCAGTGTCCCACTCTGATCCAGACCTTGGGATCATTGTCCCACTCTGATCCAGACCTTGGGATCAGTGTGCCACTCTGATCCAGACCTTGGGATCATTGTCCCACTCTGATCTAGACCTTGGGATCAGTGTCCCACTCTGATCCAGACCTTGGGATCAGTGTCCCACTCTGATCCAGACCTTGGGATCAGTGTCCCACTCTGATCCAGACCTTGGGATCATTGTCCCACTCTGATCCAGACCTTGGGATCAGTGTCCCACTCTGATCCAGAACTTGGGATCATTGTCCCACTCTGATCTAGACCTTGGGATCAGTGTCCCACTCTGATCTAGACCCTGGGATCAGTGTCCCACTCTGACCCAGACCCTGGGATCAGTGTCCCACTCTGATCCAGACCTTAGGATCAGTGTCCCACTCTTATCCAGACCTTGGGATCATTGTCCCACTCTGATCCAGACCTTGGGATCAGTGTCCCACTCTGATCCAGACCTTGGGATCATTGTCCCACTCTGATCTAGACCTTGGGATCAGTGTCCCACTCTGATCTAGACCCTGGGATCAGTGTCCCACTCTGACCCAGACCTTGGCATCAGTGTCCCACTCTGATCCAGACCTTGGGATCAGTGTCCCACTCTGACCCAGACCCTGGCATCAGTGTCCCACTCGGTCCCTAAACGTCAGGATCAGTGTCCCACTCTGATCCAGACCTTGGGATCAGTGTCCCATTCTGACCCAGACCCTGGGATCAGTGTCCCACTCTGACCCAGACCTTGGGATCAGTGTCCCACTCTGACCCAGACCCTGGGATCAGCGTCCCACTCTGACCCAGACCTTGGGATCAGTGTCCCACTCTGATCCAGACCTTGGGATCAGTGTCCCACTCTGATCCAGACCTTGGGATCAGTGTCCCACTCTGATCCAGTCCTTGGGATCATTGTCACACTCTGATCCAGACCTTGGGACCATTGTCTCACTCTGATCCTGACCTTGGGATCAGTGTCCCACTCTGACCCAGACCTTGGGATCAGTGTCCCACTCTGACCCAGACCCTGGGATCATTGTACCACTCTGTTCCAGATCTTGGGATCAGTGTTCCACTCTGACCCAGACCCTGGGATCAGTGTTCCACTCTGTCCCTAAACCTCGGGATCATTGTCCCACTCTGACCCAGACCCCGGGATCAGTGTCCCACTCTGATCCAGACCTTGGGATCAGTGTCCCACTCTGATCCAGACCTTGGGACCATTGTCCCACTCTGATCCAGACCTTGGGATCAGTGTCCCACTCTGATCCAGACCTTCGGATCAGTGTCCCACTCTGACCCTAAACGTCAGGATCAGTGTCCCACTCTGATCCAGACCTTGGGATCAGTGTCCCATTCTGATCCAGACCGTGGGACCATTGTCTCACTCTGATCCAGACATTGGGATCAGTGTCCCACTCTGTCCCTAAACGTCAGGATCAGTGTCCCACTCTGATCCAGACCTTGGGATCAGTGTCCCATTCTGATCCAGACCGTGGGACCATTGTCTCACTCTGATCCAGACATTGGGATCAGTGTCCCACTCTGACCCAGACCCTGGGATCAGTGTCCCACTCTGTCCCTAAACGTCAGGATCAGTGTCCCACTCTAACCCAGACCTTGGGCTCAGTGTCCCAGTCTGACCCAGACCCTGGGATCAGTGTCCCACTCTGTCCCTAAACGTTAGGATCAGTGTCCCACTCTGATCCAGACCTTGGGATCAGTGTCCCATTCTGACCCAGACCCTGGGATCAGTGTCCCATTCTGATCCAGACCGTGGGACCATTGTCTCACTCTGATCCAGACATTGGGATCAGTGTCCCACTCTGACCCAGACCCTGGGATCAGTGTCCCACTCTGTCCCTAAACGTCAGGATCAGTGTCCCACTCTAACCCAGACCTTGGGCTCAGTGTCCCAGTCTGACCCAGACCCTGGGATCACTGTCCCACTCTGTCCCTAAACGTTAGGATCAGTGTCCCACTCTGATCCAGACCTTGGGATCAGTGTCCCATTCTGACCCAGACCTTGGGATCAGTGTCCCACTCTGATCCAGACCTTGGGATCAGTGTCCCACTCTGATCCAGACCTTGGGATCATTGTCCCACTCTGATCTAGACCTTGGGATCAGTGTCCCACTCTGATCTAGACCTTGGGATCAGTGTCCCACTCTGACCCAGACCCTGGGATCAGTGTCCCACTCTGATCCAGACCTTGGGATCAGTGTCCCACTCTGACCCAGACCCTGGGATCAGCGTCCCACTCTGACCCAGACCTTGGGATCAGTGTCCCACTCTGATCCAGACCTTGGGATCATTGTCCCACTCTGATCCAGACCTTGGGATCAGTGTCCCACTCTGATCCAGTCCTTGGGATCATTGTCACACTCTGATCCAGACCTTGGGACCATTGTCTCACTCTGATCCTGACCTTGGGATCAGTGTCCCACTCTGACCCAGACCTTGGGATCAGTGTCCCACTCTGACCCAGACCCTGGGATCATTGTACCACTCTGTTCCAGATCTTGGGATCAGTGTTCCACTCTGACCCAGACCCTGGGATCAGTGTTCCACTCTGTCCCTAAACCTCGGGATCATTGTCCCACTCTGACCCAGACCCCGGGATCAGTGTCCCACTCTGATCCAGACCTTGGGATCAGTGTCCTACTCTGATCCAGACCTTGGGACCATTGTCCCACTCTGATCCAGACCTTGGGATCAGTGTCCCACTCTGATCCAGACCTTCGGATCAGTGTCCCACTCTGACCCAGACCCCGGGATCATTGTCCCACTCAGATCCAGACCTTGGGATCATTGTCCCACTCTGACCCAGACTCTGGGATCAGTGTCCCACTCTGCCCCAGACCTTGGGATCAGTGTCCCACTCTGTCCCAGACCCTGGGATCAGTGTCCCACTCTGATCCAGACATTGGGATCAGTGTCCCACTCTGACCCAGACCTTGCGATCAGTGTCCCACTCTGTCCCTAAACGTCAGGATCAGTGTCCCACTCTGATCCAGACCTTGGGATCAGTGTCCCATTCTGATCCAGACCTTGGGACCATTGTCTCACTCTGATCCAGACATTGGGATCAGTGTCCCACTCTGTCCCTAAACGTTAGGATCAGTGTCCCTCTCTGATCCAGACCTTGGGACCATTGTCTCACTCTGATCCAGACATTGGGATCAGTGTCCCACTCTGTCCCTAAACGTCAGGATCAGTGTCCCACTCTGATCCAGACCTTGGGATCAGTGTCCCATTCTGATCCAGACCTTGGGACCATTGTCTCACTCTGATCCAGACATTGGGATCAGTGTCCCACTCTGACCCAGACCCTGGGATCAGTGTCCCACTCTGTCCCTAAACGTCAGGATCAGTGTCCCACTCTGATCCAGACCTTGGGCTCAGTGTCCCATTCTGACCCAGACCCTGGGATCAGTGTCCCACTCTGTCCCTAAAAGTTAGGATCAGTGTCCCACTCTGATCCAGACCTTGGGATCAGTGTCCCATTCAGACCCAGACCCTGGGATCAGTGTTCCACTCTGATCCAGACCTTGGGATCAGTGTCCCACTCTGATCCAGACCTTGGGATCAGTGTCCCACTCTGAACCAGACCTTGGGATCAGTGTCCCACTCTGATCCAGACCTTGGGATCAGTGTCCCATTCTGATCCAGACCTTGGGACCATTGTCTCACTCTGATCCAGACCTTGGGATCAGTGTCCCACTCTGACCCAGACCCCGGGATCATTGTCCCACTCAGATCCAGACCTTGGGATCAGTGTCCCACTCTGACCCAGACCCTGGGATCAGTGTCCCACTCTGCCCCAGACCTTGGGATCAGTGTCCCACTCTGACCCAGACCCCGGGATCAGTGTCCCACTCTGATCCAGACATTGGGATCAGTGTCACACTCTGACCCAGACCTTGGGATCAGTGTCCCACTCTGTTCCGAAACGTCAGGATCAGTGTCCCACTCTGATCCAGACCTTGGGATCAGTGTCACACTCTGACCCAGACCTTGGGATCAGTGTCCCACTCTGTTCCGAAACGTCAGGATCAGTGTCCCATTCTGATCCAGACCTTGGGATCAGTGTCCCACTCTGTCCCTAAACGTTAGGATCAGTGTCCCACTCTGATCCAGACCTTGGGACCATTGTCTCACTCTGATCCAGACATTGGGATCAGTGTCCCACTCTGTCCCTAAACGTCAGGATCAGTGTCCCACTCTGATCCAGACCTTGGGATCAGTGTCCCATTCTGATCCAGACCGTGGGACCATTGTCTCACTCTGATCCAGACATTGGGATCAGTGTCCCACTCTGACCCAGACCCTGGGATCAGTGTCCCACTCTGTCCCTAAACGTCAGGATCAGTGTCCCACTCTAACCCAGACCTTGGGCTCAGTGTCCCAGTCTGACCCAGACCCTGGGATCAGTGTCCCACTCTGTCCCTAAACGTTAGGATCAGTGTCCCACTCTGATCCAGACCTTGGGATCAGTGTCCCATTCTGACCCAGACCCTGGGATCAGTGTCCCATTCTGATCCAGACCGTGGGACCATTGTCTCACTCTGATCCAGACATTGGGATCAGTGTCCCACTCTGACCCAGACCCTGGGATCAGTGTCCCACTCTGTCCCTAAACGTCAGGATCAGTGTCCCACTCTAACCCAGACCTTGGGCTCAGTGTCCCAGTCTGACCCAGACCCTGGGATCACTGTCCCACTCTGTCCCTAAACGTTAGGATCAGTGTCCCACTCTGATCCAGACCTTGGGATCAGTGTCCCATTCTGACCCAGACCTTGGGATCAGTGTCCCACTCTGATCCAGACCTTGGGATCAGTGTCCCACTCTGATCCAGACCTTGGGATCATTGTCCCACTCTGATCTAGACCTTGGGATCAGTGTCCCACTCTGATCTAGACCCTGGGATCAGTGTCCCACTCTGACCCAGACCCTGGGATCAGTGTCCCACTCTGATCCAGACCTTGGGATCAGTGTCCCACTCTGACCCAGACCCTGGGATCAGCGTCCCACTCTGACCCAGACCTTGGGATCAGTGTCCCACTCTGATCCAGACCTTGGGATCATTGTCCCACTCTGATCCAGACCTTGGGATCAGTGTCCCACTCTGATCCAGTCCTTGGGATCATTGTCACACTCTGATCCAGACCTTGGGACCATTGTCTCACTCTGATCCTGACCTTGGGATCAGTGTCCCACTCTGACCCAGACCTTGGGATCAGTGTCCCACTCTGACCCAGACCCTGGGATCATTGTACCACTCTGTTCCAGATCTTGGGATCAGTGTTCCACTCTGACCCAGACCCTGGGATCAGTGTTCCACTCTGTCCCTAAACCTCGGGATCATTGTCCCACTCTGACCCAGACCCCGGGATCAGTGTCCCACTCTGATCCAGACCTTGGGATCAGTGTCCTACTCTGATCCAGACCTTGGGACCATTGTCCCACTCTGATCCAGACCTTGGGATCAGTGTCCCACTCTGATCCAGACCTTCGGATCAGTGTCCCACTCTGACCCAGACCCCGGGATCATTGTCCCACTCAGATCCAGACGTTGGGATCATTGTCCCACTCTGACCCAGACTCTGGGATCAGTGTCCCACTCTGCCCCAGACCTTGGATCAGTGTCCCACTCTGACCCAGACCCTGGGATCAGTGTCCCACTCTGATCCAGACATTGGGATCAGTGTCCCACTCTGACCCAGACCTTGCGATCAGTGTCCCACTCTGTCCCTAAACGTCAGGATCAGTGTCCCACTCTGATCCAGACCTTGGGATCAGTGTCCCATTCTGATCCAGACCTTGGGACCATTGTCTCACTCTGATCCAGACATTGGGATCAGTGTCCCACTCTGTCCCTAAACGTTAGGATCAGTGTCCCACTCTGATCCAGACCTTGGGACCATTGTCTCACTCTGATCCAGACATTGGGATCAGTGTCCCACTCTGTCCCTAAACGTCAGGATCAGTGTCCCACTCTGATCCAGACCTTGGGATGAGTGTCCCACTCTGATCCAGACCTTGGGATCAGTGTCCCACTCTGATCCAGACCTTGGGATCAGTGTCCCATTCTGATCCAGACCTTGGGACCATTGTCTCACTCTGATCCAGACCTTGGGATCAGTGTCCCACTCTGACCCAGACCCCGGGATCATTGTCCCACTCAGATCCAGACCTTGGGATCAGTGTCCCACTCTGACCCAGACCCTGGGATCAGTGTCCCACTCTGCCCCAGACCTTGGGATCAGTGTCCCACTCTGACCCAGACCCTGGGATCAGTGTCCCACTCTGATCCAGACATTGGGATCAGTGTCCCACTCTGATCCAGACCTTGGGATCAGTGTCCCACTCTGATCCAGACGTTGGGATCAGTGTCCCACTCTGATCCAGACCTTGGGATCAGTGTCCCACTCTGACCCAGACCCTGGGATCAGTGTGCCACTCTGATCCAGACCTTGGGATCAGTGTCCCACTCTGATCCAGACCTTGGGATCAGTGTCCCATTCTGATCCAGACCTTGGGATCAGTGTCCCACTCTGTCCCTAAACGTTAGGATCAGTGTCCCACTCTGATCCAGACCTTGGTACCATTGTCTCACTCTGATCCAGACATTGGGATCAGTGTCCCACTCTGTTCCTAAACGTCAGGATCAGTGTCCCACTCTGATCCAGACCTTGGGATCAGTGTCCCATTCTGATCCAGACCGTGGGACCATTGTCTCACTCTGATCCAGACATTGGGATCAGTGTCCCACTCTGACCCAGACCCTGGGATCAGTGTCCCACTCTGATCCAGACCTTGGGATCAGTGTCCCATTCTGATCCAGACCGTGGGACCATTGTCTCACTCTGATCCAGACATTGGGATCAGTGTCCCACTCTGACCCAGACCCTGGGATCAGTGTCCCACTCTGTCCCTAAACGTCAGGATCAGTGTCCCACTCTGATCCAGACCTTGGGCTCAGTGTCCCATTCTGACCCAGACCCTGGGATCAGTGTCCCACTCTGTCCCTAAACGTTAGGATCAGTGTCCCACTCTGATCCAGACCTTGGGATCAGTGTCCCATTCTGACCCAGACCCTGGGATCAGTGTCCCACTCTGACCCAGACCTTGGCATCAGTGTCCCACTCTGACCCAGACCTTGGGATCAGTGTCCCACTCTGACCCAGACCTTGGGATCAGTGTCCCACTCTGATCCAGACCTTGGGATCAGTGTCCCACTCTGATCCAGACCTTGGGATCATTGTTCCACTCTGATCCAGACCTTGGGATCAGTGTCCCACTCTGATCCAGACCTTGGGATCATTGTCCCACTCTGATCTAGACCTTGGGATCAGTGTCCCACTCTGATCTAGACCCTGGGATCAGTGTCCCACTCTGACCCAGACCTTGGCATCAGTGTCCCACTCTGATCCAGACCTTGGCATCAGTGTCCCACTCTGTCCCTAAACGTCAGGATCAGTGTCCCACTCTGATCCAGACCTTGGGATCAGTGTCCCACTCTGTCCCTAAACGTCAGGATCAGTGTCCCACTCTGACCCAGACCCTGGGATCAGTGTCCCACTCTGTCCCTAAACGTCAGGATCAGTGTCCCACTCTGATCCAGACCTTGGGATCAGTGTCCCATTCTGACCCAGACCCTGGGATCAGTGTCCCACTCTGATCCAGACCTTGGGATCAGTGTCCCATTCTGACCCAGACCCTGGGATCAGTGTCCCACTCTGATCCAGACTTTGGGACCATTGTCTCACTCTGATCCAGACCTTGGGATCAGTGTCCCACTCTGACCCAGACCCTGGGATCAGTGTCCCACTCTGTCCATAAACGTTAGGATCAGTGTCCCACTCTGATCCAGACCTCGGGACCATTGTCTCACTCTGATCCAGACATTGGGATCAGTGTCCCACTCTGACCCAGACCCTGGGATCAGTGTCCCACTCTGTCCCTAAACGTTAGGATCAGTGTCCCACTCTGATCCAGACCTTGGGATCAGTGTCCCATTCTGATCCAGACCTTGGGACCATTGTCTCACTCTGATCCAGACATTGGGATCAGTGTCCCACTCTGACCCAGACCCTGGGATCAGTGTCCCATTCTGACCCAGACCCTGGGATCAGTGTCCCACTCTGTCCCTAAACGTCAGGATCAGTGTCCCACTCTGACCCAGACCCTGGGTTCAGTGTCCCACTCTGACCCAGACCTTGGCATCAGTGTCCCACTCTGATCCAGACCTTGGGATCAGTGTCCCACTCTGACCCAGACCCTGGGATCAGTGTCCCATTCTGATCCAGACCTTGGGACCATTGTCTCACTCTGATCCGGACCTTGGGATCAGTGTCCCACTCTGATCCAGACCTTGGGATCAGTGTCCCACTCTGATCCAGACCTTGGGATCAGTGTCCCACTCTGATCCAGACCTTGGGATCAGTGTCCCATTCTGATCCAGACCTTGGGACCATTGTCTCACTCTGATCCAGACCTTGGGATCAGTGTCCCACTCTGACCCAGACCCCGGGATCATTGTCCCACTCAGATCCAGACCTTGGGATCAGTGTCCCACTCTGACCCAGACCCTGGGATCAGTGTCCCACTCTGCCCAAGACCTTGGGATCAGTGTCCCACTCTGACCCAGACCCTGGGATCAGTGTCCCACTCTGATCCAGACATTGGGATCAGTGTCCCACTCTGACCCAGACCTTGGGATCAGTGTCCCACTCTGATCCAGACGTTGGGATCAGTGTCCCACTCTGATCCAGACCCTGGGATCAGTGTCCCACTCTGACCCAGACCCTGGGATCAGTGTGCCACTCTGATCCAGACCTTGGGATCAGTGTCCCACTCTGATCCAGACCTTGGGATCAGTGTCCCATTCTGATCCAGACCTTGGGATCAGTGTCCCACTCTGTCCCTAAACGTTAGGATCAGTGTCCCACTCTGATCCAGACCTTGGTACCATTGTCTCACTCTGATCCAGACATTGGGATCAGTGTCCCACTCTGTTCCTAAACGTCAGGATCAGTGTCCCACTCTGATCCAGACCTTGGGATCAGTGTCCCATTCTGATCCAGACCGTGGGACCATTGTCTCACTCTGATCCAGACATTGGGATCAGTGTCCCACTCTGACCCAGACCCTGGGATCAGTGTCCCACTCTGATCCAGACCTTGGGATCAGTGTCCCATTCTGATCCAGACCGTGGGACCATTGTCTCACTCTGATCCAGACATTGGGATCAGTGTCCCACTCTGACCCAGACCCTGGGATCAGTGTCCCACTCTGTCCCTAAACGTCAGGATCAGTGTCCCACTCTGATCCAGACCTTGGGCTCAGTGTCCCATTCTGACCCAGACCCTGGGATCAGTGTCCCACTCTGTCCCTAAACGTTAGGATCAGTGTCCCACTCTGATCCAGACCTTGGGATCAGTGTCCCATTCTGCCCCAGACCCTGGGATCAGTGTCCCACTCTGACCCAGACCTTGGCATCAGTGTCCCACTCTGACCCAGACCTTGGGATCAGTGTCCCACTCTGACCCAGACCTTGGGATCAGTGTCCCACTCTGATCCAGACCTTGGGATCAGTGTCCCACTCTGATCCAGACCTTGGGATCATTGTTCCACTCTGATCCAGACCTTGGGATCAGTGTCCCACTCTGATCCAGACCTTGGGATCATTGTCCCACTCTGATCTAGACCTTGGGATCAGTGTCCCACTCTGATCTAGACCCTGGGATCAGTGTCCCACTCTGACCCAGACCTTGGCATCAGTGTCCCACTCTGATCCAGACCTTGGCATCAGTGTCCCACTCTGTCCCTAAACGTCAGGATCAGTGTCCCACTCTGATCCAGACCTTGGGATCAGTGTCCCACTCTGTCCCTAAACGTCAGGATCAGTGTCCCACTCTGACCCAGACCCTGGGATCAGTGTCCCACTCTGTCCCTAAACGTCAGGATCAGTGTCCCACTCTGATCCAGACCTTGGGATCAGTGTCCCATTCTGACCCAGACCCTGGGATCAGTGTCCCACTCTGATCCAGACCTTGGGATCAGTGTCCCATTCTGACCCAGACCCTGGGATCAGTGTCCCACTCTGATCCAGACCTTGGGACCATTGTCTCACTCTGATCCAGACCTTGGGATCAGTGTCCCACTCTGACCCAGACCCTGGGATCAGTCTCCCACTCTGTCCCTAAACGTTAGGATCAGTGTCCCACTCTGATCCAGACCTCGGGACCATTGTCTCACTCTGATCCAGACATTGGGATCAGTGTCCCACTCTGACCCAGACCCTGGGATCAGTGTCCCACTCTGCCCCTAAACGTTAGGATCAGTGTCCCACTCTGATCCAGACCTTGGGATCAGTGTCCCATTCTGATCCAGACCTTGGGACCATTGTCTCACTCTGATCCAGACATTGGGATCAGTGTCCCACTCTGACCCAGACCCTGGGATCAGTATCCCATTCTGACCCAGACCCTGGGATCAGTGTCCCACTCTGTCCCTAAACGTCAGGATCAGTGTCCCACTCTGACCCAGACCCTGGGTTCAGTGTCCCACTCTGACCCAGACCTTGGCATCAGTGTCCCACTCTGATCCAGACCTTGGGATCAGTGTCCCACTCTGACCCAGACCCTGGGATCAGTGTCCCATTCTGATCCAGACCTTGGGACCATTGTCTCACTCTGATCCGGACCTTGGGATCAGTGTCCCACTCTGATCCAGACCTTGGGATCAGTGTCCCACTCTGATCCAGACCTTGGGATCAGTGTCCCACTCTGATCCAGACCTTGGGATCAGTGTCCCACTCTGATCCAGACCTTGGGATCAGTGTCCCATTCTGATCCAGACCTTGGGACCATTGTCTCACTCTGATCCAGACCTTGGGATCAGTGTCCCACTCTGACCCAGACCCCGGGATCATTGTCCCACTCAGATCCAGACCTTGGGATCAGTGTCCCACTCTGACCCAGACCCTGGGATCAGTGTCCCACTCTGCCCCAGACCTTGGGATCAGTGTCCCACTCTGACCCAGACCCTGGGATCAGTGTCCCACTCTGATCCAGACATTGGGATCAGTGTCCCACTCTGACCCAGACCTTGGGATCAGTGTCCCATTCTGATCCAGACCTTGGGTTCAGTGTCCCACTCTGTCCCTAAACGTTAGGATCAGTGTCCCACTCTGATCCAGACCTTGGGACCATTGTCTCACTCTGATCCAGACATTGGGATCAGTGTCCCACTCTGTCCCTAAACGTCAGGATCAGTGTCCCACTCTGATCCAGACCTTGGGATCAGTGTCCCATTCTGATCCAGACCGTGGGACCATTGTCTCACTCTGATCCAGACATTGGGATCAGTGTCCCACTCTGACCCAGACCCTGGGATCAGTGTCCCACTCTGTCCCTAAACGTTAGGATCAGTGTCCCACTCTGATCCAGACCTTGGGATCAGTGTCCCATTCTGACCCAGACCCTGGGATCAGTGTCCCATTCTGACCCAGATCCTGGGATCAGTGTCCCACTCTGACCCAGACCTTGGCATCAGTGTCCCACTCTGACCCAGACCTTGGGATCAGTGTCCCACTCTGACCCAGACCTTGGGATCAGTGTCCCACTCTGATCCAGACCTTGAGATCAGTGTCCCACTCTGATCCAGACATTGGGATCATTGTTCCACTCTGATCCAGACCTTGGGATCAGTGTCCCACTCTGATCCAGACCTTGGGATCATTGTCCCACTCCGATCTAGACCTTGGGATCAGTGTCCCACTCTGATCTAGACCCTGGGATCAGTGTCCCACTCTGACCCAGACCTTGGCATCAGTGTCCCACTCTGATCCAGACCTTGGCATCAGTGTCCCACTCTGTCCCTAAACGTCAGGATCAGTGTCCCACTCTGATCCAGACCTTGGGATCAGTGTCCCACTCTGTCCCTAAACGTCAGGATCAGTGTCCCACTCTGACCCAGACCCTGGGATCAGTGTCCCACTCTGTCCCTAAACGTCAGGATCAGTGTCCCACTCTGATCCAGACCTTGGGATCAGTGTCCCATTCTGACCCAGACCCTGGGATCAGTGTCCCACTCTGATCCAGACCTTGGGACCATTGTCTCACTCTGATCCAGACCTTGGGATCAGTGTCCCACTCTGACCCAGACCCTGGGATCAGTGTCCCACTCTGTCCCTAAACGTTAGGATTAGTGTCCCACTCTGATCCAGACCTCGGGACCATTGTCTCACTCTGATCCAGACATTGGGATCAGTGTCCCACTCTGTCCCTAAACGTCAGGATCAGTGTCCCACTCTGATCCAGACCTTGGGATCAGTGTCCCATTCTGATCCAGACCTTGGGACCATTGTCTCACTCTGATCCAGACATTGGGATCAGTGTCCCACTCTGACCCAGACCCTGGGATCAGTGTCCCACTCTGTCCCTAAACGTTAGGATCAGTGTCCCACTCTGATCCAGACCTTGGGATCAGTGTCCCATTCTGATCCAGACCTTGGGACCATTGTCTCACTCTGATCCAGACATTGGGATCAGTGTCCCACTCTGACCCAGACCCTGGGATCAGTGTCCCATTCTGACCCAGACCCTGGGATCAGTGTCCCACTCTGTCCCTAAACGTCAGGATCAGTGTCCCACTCTGTCCCTAAACGTCAGGATCAGTGTCCCACTCTGACCCAGACCCTGGGTTCAGTGTCCCACTCTGACCCAGACCTTGGCATCAGTGTCCCACTCTGATCCAGACCTTGGGATCAGTGTCCCACTCTGACCCAGAACCTGGGATCAGTGTCCCATTCTGATCCAGACCTTGGGACCATTGTCTCACTCTGATCCGGACCTTGGGATCAGTGTCCCACTCTGATCCAGACCTTGGGATCAGTGTCCCACTCTGATCCAGACCTTGGGATCAGTGTCCCACTCTGATCCAGACCTTGGGATCAGTGTCCCACTCTGATCCAGACCTTGGGATCAGTGTCCCATTCTGATCCAGACCTTGGGACCATTGTCTCACTCTGATCCAGACCTTGGGATCAGTGTCCCACTCTGACCCAGACCCCGGGATCATTGTCCCACTCAGATCCAGACCTTGGGATCAGTGTCCCACTCTGACCCAGACCCTGGGATCAGTGTCCCACTCTGCCCCAGACCTTGGGATCAGTGTCCCACTCTGACCCAGACCCTGGGATCAGTGTCCCACTCTGATCCAGACATTGGGATCAGTGTCCCACTCTGACCCAGACCTTGGGATCAGTGTCCCATTCTGATCCAGACCTTGGGATCAGTGTCCCACTCTGTCCCTAAACGTTAGGATCAGTGTCCCACTCTGATCCAGACCTTGGGACCATTGTCTCACTCTGATCCAGACATTGGGATCAGTGTCCCACTCTGTCCCTAAACGTCAGGATCAGTGTCCCACTCTGATCCAGATCTTGGGATCAGTGTCCCATTCTGATCCAGACCGTGGGACCATTGTCTCACTCTGATCCAGACATTGGGATCAGTGTCCCACTCTGACCCAGACCCTGGGATCAGTGTCCCACTCTGTCCCTAAACGTCAGGATCAGTGTCCCACTCTGATCCAGATCTTGGGATCAGTGTCCCATTCTGATCCAGACCGTGGGACCATTGTCTCACTCTGATCCAGACATTGGGATCAGTGTCCCACTCTGATCCAGACCTTGGGATCAGTGTCCCATTCTGACCCAGACCCTGGGATCAGTGTCCCATTCTGATCCAGACCTTGGGACCATTGTCTCACTCTGATCCAGACCTTAGGATCAGTGTCCCACTCTGTCCCTAAACGTTAGGATCAGTGTCCCACTCTGATCCAGACCTTGGGACCATTGTCTCACTCTGATCCAGACATTGGGATCAGTGTCCCACTCTGTCCCTAAACGTTAGGATCAGTGTCCCACTCTGATCCAGACCTTGGGATCAGTGTCCCATTCTGACCCAGACCCTGGGATCAGTGTCCCATTCTGATCCAGACCTTGGGACCATTGTCTCACTCTGATCCAGACCTTAGGATCAGTGTCCCACTCTGACCCAGACCCTGGGATCAGTGTCCCACTCTGATCCAGACCTTGGGATCAGTGTCCCACTCTGATCCAGACCTTGGGATCAGTGTCCCACTCTGATCCAGACCTTGGGATCAGTGTCCCACTCTGATCCAGACCTTGGGATCAGTGTCCCACTCTGATCCAGACCTTGGGATCAGTGTCCCATTCTGATCCAGACCTTGGGACCATTGTCTCACTCTGATCCAGACCTTGGGATCAGTGTCCCACTCTGACCCAGACCCCGGGATCATTGTCCCACTCAGATCCAGACCTTGGGATCAGTGTCCCACTCTGACCCAGACCCTGGGATCAGTGTCCCACTCTGCCCCAGACCTTGGGATCAGTGTCCCACTCTGACCCAGACCCTGGGATCAGTGTCCCACTCTGATCCAGACATTGGGATCAGTGTCCCACTCTGATCCAGACCTTGGGATCAGTGTCCCACTCTGATCCAGACGTTGGGATCAGTGTCCCACTCTGATCCAGACCTTGGGATCAGTGTCCCACTCTGACCCAGACCCTGGGATCAGTGTGCCACTCTGATCCAGACCTTGGGATCAGTGTCCCACTCTGATCCAGACCTTGGGATCAGTGTCCCACTCTGTCCCTAAACGTTAGGATCAGTGTCCCACTCTGATCCAGACCTTGGTACCATTGTCTCACTCTGATCCAGACATTGGGATCAGTGTCCCACTCTGTTCCTAAACGTCAGGATCATTGTCCCACTCTGATCCAGACCTTGGGATCAGTGTCCCATTCTGATCCAGACCGTGGGACCATTGTCTCACTCTGATCCAGACCCTGGGATCAGTGTCCCACTCTGATCCAGACCTTGGGATCAGTGTCCCATTCTGATCCAGACCGTGGGACCATTGTCTCACTCTGTCCCTAAACGTCAGGATCAGTGTCCCACTCTGATCCAGACCTTGGGCTCAGTGTCCCATTCTGACCCAGACCCTGGGATCAGTGTCCCACTCTGTCCCTAAACGTTAGGATCAGTGTCCCACTCTGATCCAGACCTTGGGATCAGTGTCCCATTCTGACCCAGACCCTGGGATCAGTGTCCCACTCTGACCCAGACCTTGGCATCAGTGTCCCACTCTGACCCAGACCTTGGGATCAGTGTCCCACTCTGACCCAGACCTTGGGATCAGTGTCCCACTCTGATCCAGACCTTGGGATCAGTGTCCCACTCTGATCCAGACCTTGGGATCATTGTTCCACTCTGATCCAGACCTTGGGATCAGTGTCCCACTCTGATCCAGACCTTGGGATCATTGTCCCACTCTGATCTAGACCTTGGGATCAGTGTCCCACTCTGATCTAGACCCTGGGATCAGTGTCCCACTCTGACCCAGACCTTGGCATCAGTGTCCCACTCTGATCCAGACCTTGGCATCAGTGTCCCACTCTGTCCCTAAACGTCAGGATCAGTGTCCCACTCTGATCCAGACCTTGGGATCAGTGTCCCACTCTGTCCCTAAACGTCAGGATCAGTGTCCCACTCTGACCCAGACCCTGGGATAAGTGTCCCACTCTGTCCCTAATCGTCAGGATCAGTGTCCCACTCTGATCCAGACCTTGGGATCAGTGTCCCATTCTGACCCAGACCCTGGGAGCAGTGTCCCACTCTGATCCAGACCTTGGGATCAGTGTCCCATTCTGACCCAGACCCTGGGATCAGTGTCCCACTCTGATCCAGACCTTGGGACCATTGTCTCACTCACATCCAGACCTTGGGATCAGTGTCCCACTCTGACCCAGACCCTGGGATCAGTGTCCCACTCTGTCCCTAAACGTTAGGATCAGTGTCCCACTCTGATCCAGACCTCGGGACCATTGTCTCACTCTGATCCAGACATTGGGATCAGTGTCCCACTCTGTCCCTAAACGTCAGGATCAGTGTCCCACTCTGATCCAGACCTTGGGATCAGTGTCCCATTCTGATCCAGACCTTGGGACCATTGTCTCACTCTGATCCAGACATTGGGATCAGTGTCCCACTCTGACCCAGACCCTGGGATCAGTGTCCCACTCTGTCCCTAAACGTTAGGATCAGTGTCCCACTCTGATCCAGACCTTGGGATCAGTGTCCCATTCTGATCCAGACCTTGGGACCATTGTCTCACTCTGATCCAGACATTGGGATCAGTGTCCCACTCTGACCCAGACCCTGGGATCAGTGTCCCATTCTGACCCAGACCCTGGGATCAGTGTCCCACTCTGTCCCTAAACGTCAGGATCAGTGTCCCACTCTGACCCAGACCCTGGGATCAGTGTCCCACTCTGACCCAGACCTTGGCATCAGTGTCCCACTCTGATCCAGACCTTGGGATCAGTGTCCCACTCTGACCCAGACCCTGGGATCAGTGTCCCATTCTGATCCAGACCTTGGGACCATTGTCTCACTCTGATCCGGACCTTGGGATCAGTGTCCCACTCTGATCCAGACCTTGGGATCAGTGTCCCACTCTGATCCAGACCTTGGGATCAGTGTCCCACTCTGATCCAGACCTTGGGATCAGTGTCCCACTCTGATCCAGACCTTGGGATCAGTGTCCCATTCTGATCCAGACCTTGGGACCATTGTCTCACTCTGATCCAGACCTTGGGATCAGTGTCCCACTCTGACCCAGACCCCGGGATCATTGTCCCACTCAGATCCAGACCTTGGGATCAGTGTCCCACTCTGACCCAGACCCTGGGATCAGTGTCCCACTCTGCCCCAGACCTTGGGATCAGTGTCCCACTCTGACCCAGACCCTGCGATCAGTGTCCCACTCTGATCCAGACATTGGGATCAGTGTCCCACTCTGACCCAGACCTTGGGATCAGTGTCCCATTCTGATCCAGACCTTGGGATCAGTGTCCCACTCTGTCCCTAAACGTTAGGATCAGTGTCCCACTCTGATCCAGACCTTGGGACCATTGTCTCACTCTGATCCAGACATTGGGATCAGTGTCCCACTCTGTCCCTAAACGTCAGGATCAGTGTCCCACTCTGATCCAGACCTTGGGATCAGTGTCCCATTCTGATCCAGACCGTGGGACCATTGTCTCACTCTGATCCAGACATTGGGATCAGTGTCCCACTCTGACCCAGACCCTGGGATCAGTGTCCCACTCTGTCCCTAAACGTCAGGATCAGTGTCTCACTCTGATCCAGACCTTGGGATCAGTGTCCCACTCTGATCCAGACCTTGGGATCAGTGTCCCACTCTGATCCAGACCTTGGGATCAGTGTCCCATTCTGATCCAGACCTTGGGACCATTGTCTCACTCTGATCCAGACCTTGGGATCAGTGTCCCACTCTGTCCCAGACCCCAGGATCATTGTCCTACTCAGATCCAGACCTTGGGATCAGTGTCCCACTCTGACCCAGACCCTGGGATCAGTGTGCCACTCTGATCCAGACCTTGGGATCAGTGTCCCACTCTGACCCAGATCCTGGGATCAGTGACCTACTCTGACCCAGACCCCGGGATCAGTGTCCCACTCTGACCCAGACCCCGGGATCAGTGTCCCACTCTGTCCCTAACCGTCAGGATCAGTGTCCCACTGTGATCCAGACCTTGGGATCAGTGTCCCACTCTGACCCAGACCCCGGGATCAGTGTCCCACTCTGACCCAGACCCCGGGATCAGTGTCCCACTCTGACCCTAACGCTTGGAGCAATCCCACTCTGTCCCACCAATCTCTGGGATTAGGAATCTATACTGCCACGTACTGACTCATCCTGTCCTGGAGCTCGATAGCCACATTAGCTGCTCCGGATTCTCCAATTCCAGAGAGCGGTATGGCAGAGATATCCGTCACCAGCCTGTACAGCCAGGACCATCTCATAGCAGTCCTATCCCCAAGTGTGCATTTGCTGCCAGTTTGAGCTGCCCGCAGGCTGAGTTCTTGTTCTTATGAGGTTGGCAACTTTACCACATGGTGCGTCACTGAGCTGTAACCTGATCCCTCACAGCCCTAAGATATTAACAAGACAGTACAAATACAGAGCCTTTAAGTAAACAACTGCAGGGAGCGAATGGGGAAGTTCTGAAGCATTTAGTAATGTCTCTATTCAAACTCAACCAGTCCAATGTACCCAATCACTTGCCATGTTAATTGTGCAGTGTGACTGTTTATAGCCTAGGTAATGAACTGCCCTCCCCTGCTCCCAGCCCCACCTTTACTGAAACTGTTGGTCCTTCCTGTGGCCCAGATCCAGGGACACTATCAGCCCTTTGGCACCCCTCTCAATTCGTGTGTGTCTTTATAGGCAGAATCAGTGGACCATCAACCATGAAGGCCATTATCATGGAGTCTAATCCAATTAATTTCAGCAAAGGTCACTGGATAGAACAAGAAAAGGAACTGAGATTGAATTGTCTCTTACTACTAAACTCGAAAGAGGTTCAATAATTATTCACCTGAACTGTGCAACTGTCTGTTATACATCCTGTTCAATATTCACTGGATCAGTGTCCAACGCCCAAACATCTTCAGCTGCTTCATCAATGACCTTCCTTCCATCATAAGGTCAGAAGTGGGGATGTTCGCTGATGGTTGCACAGTGACTCCTCAGATACTGAAGCAGTCCTTGTAGAAATGCAGCAAGATCTGGACAACATTCAGGTTTGGGCTGATAAGTGGCAAGTAACATTTGTGCCACACAAGTGCCAGATAATAAAAGCAAAATACTGTGGATGCTGGAAATCTGAAATAAAAACAAGAAATGCTGGAACCACTCAGCTGAGTGGTTCCAGCATTTCTTGTTTTTATGCCAGATAATGACCATCTCCAGCAAAAAAGAATCTAACCATCTCCCCTTGACATTCAATGGCTTTACCATCACTGAATACCTCACGATCAACATCCTGAGGGCTACCATTGACCAGAAACTGAACTGCAGCAGCCATATAAACATCGTGGCTACAAGAGCTGATCAGAGGCTGGGAATTCTGCGGTGAGTAACTCACCTCCTGACTCCCCAAAACCATCAATAAGGCACAAGTCAGGAGTGTGATGGAATACTCTCCACTTGCCTGGACGAATGCGGCTCCAACAACACTGATAAATTTTAATTCCATCCAGGACAAAGCACCCACTTGATTGGCACCCCATCCACCACCTTAAACATTCGCTCAATCCACCATTGGGGCAGTGGCAGCAGTGTGTACCCAATACAAGATGCACTGAGGCAACTCGCCAAGTCTTCTTCAATAGCATCTTCCAAACCCACGACCTCTACCACCTAGAGCAGCAGTAGCATAGGAACACCACCACCTGCAAGTTCCCCTCCAAGTTACACACCATCCAGACTTGGAATTATAACACCATTCCTTCAATATCACTGGGTCAAAATCCTGGAACTCCCTCCCTATTAGAACTGTGGGTATACCTACACCAGATGGACTGCAGCAGTTCAAGAAGGCAGCTCACCATCACCACCTCAAGGGCTATTAGGGATGGGCAACAAATGCTGGCCTTGCCAGCGATGCCCACATCCCATGAAAGAAATTTTAAAACTGTGATACTGTCTATTAAACAGCCTGTCTGTTATCCAATGAAACTGTGATACCTCTTATTACGCGATGCCGCCCAGGCTGAATTTCCACCTATAAGGATCACATATGGTGCTTCCCAGTGACAGAGCAAAAAACTCAGCGCATGAATTCACTAAGGCAGAGGCCAGACTGAGTTTCAAATCGTTGGTTGTAAGTTGCAAAAATATAGCAATGAAATGCAGAGGAGGAAGCTTAGTAAAGACAACGGCAGTGACACCTCACCCATTGTGTAACACACAGCTCATCGCACTGTCCTCATTGTGTAGCGTACACCATTTATCATGGGGGGTGCAGTTTGCTAAACCCCAGAGCTGGGCTGCAGGACAAGGGGCTAAATGGCTATGGGAACAGGGAATGGAAATATAATTAGGATTATTTGCTTGCATGGAGGTGAAGCATCCCGGCTTGGGTTGGGTTGAATGACCTGCTTGGGTGTTGTGACTGCTATGTATTCCTATGGTGTTACTGTGTCGTTGTCCCAACCGCAGGTTGTATCCCAGCCATCAGCAGCCTGAGAGCAATGGAGATCATCTCTTCCAAAGCACTCTGTTCTGGGGCAATGTACACACTGGGTCCGCAGTGTTACGACCAGGTGAGAAAGACGTCTAAGGTTCCCTTTTAGCCTTCACCTGGTCTTACTGTAACATGGTTTAATTTTAGCTCCCCCTTGGTGAATCCTTGTTCACCGTTTTCCAATTATAAGGCAAAGAAACCAGCGCAAACAGGTTTTCTTAGGTTTAAAGAAGAAAAGTTGGAACATATGAAACTTCATGTTAAACTCTAATTCAGTTAATGCCTACGGATACACAACACACCCACCCGAGCATGCACACACGATACACACTTGCAGATAGAGACAGAAAAGAGCAGAAGAAAATAAAGTGGAAAAGTTTGAGGCAATATCTGAAGAATTGTTGTTACAGTTGTTCGAATTCACTTGATTGTAGGTAGCTTTTGCTTTTCACTGGGGCCCAGTATTCTTCTTAAACCTTGTTCGCTATAGGAGACTTTTCTCTCCTGGGGGTTCGTGTATCTTCAGTGGATTCAGAGGCTTGTGAGAAAGAGATGGGAGCAGGCAGACAGGAGAGAGATCTTCTTAGTCCAGGACCAAAGAAACACTGCCCCAAACAGTTTGTACAAATTCAAAAAACTCAGGTTGCCCAGCAGATTAGTCATGTGACCATGTCCGTTTGTGTATTCGGCCATTTTAGCAGTCAACCTGGAATGTGAGCTCCCCCACCTTCAATGTCTGGTGATCAAAAGTCCATTGTGGGTTGAATGTGTCAGGGAATGACTGCATTGCCCTTCCAAACACTGCTATTAATATGCAAATGTCTTTTCCAGCCACGGCTGATCAGTTTAACAAGTCCTTTCTTCACTCCAGTCACAGTTTAAAATCAATGTTCATTGCAAAAGTAATGTGCCATATTCTCATCATGACACCTCCACACCCAGTGGAATGAAATGTGATTTGAGAAAAGGCACATTTCATTAAAAGAGTCGAGAGAAAAATGTAAGATACAGAAAAGCCCATGCACGTCTCTCATTCATTCCCATTCATTCATAAATCCTAAAACTTATTACAGCCTGTCTTCTCTTGCTGCCAGTGCTGCTTTAATTGACCCCTTTTGGCATCCCAATAAACATGTGGATTTTTTGTGGGGGGGGATGTTTCTCTTCTGTTTGCCAATTTCCATGGCTGCCTAGGATCTTTGTTCCTGCTGAGGTAATTTTTAAAAAATGTTAGTAGTGGGCAGGTCTATCCTGAACTCTCTTTCAGTGCTTTGCTGAGTCATGCAAAGGCTTGTGACTTCAGGAGATGAGTGGTTCTCTTTTTTCTGACTGTGGGGGAGGATTCTTTGTTAATCTCCCCTTTGTCCGAGAGGGCACTGCTGCCTGCCGGTACTTGTGCAGACTCTACTGTACTCCCCTGTGGCACTTCGACAAGGTGAGGCATCATCCTCACGATTTCTCTGCCCCCCCCTTCGAGGTCTTTCTTTGTTTCTGCAGGTTCCTGTAAATGCTGTGAGCAACTCTGGTGGGGTGCTTCTAGTGTCTGCATTTACATAGGAGGATGTGGGGTCTAAATGTTTACATTTTTGGGGTTGGCTGACCGGACAGTAGGGGTTTTCGTCTGGGATTCTTTCCCGGACTTCCTTTAACCTGCCCTCTTGGTTACTTTTTCCCCTTCTCTGTCTAACCATTTGCTAACCTCGTGCATGCCTGTCCCCTTTTGTTCTCAGTGGGGATCCCTTACAGTTCACCAACCTCTGCTGAAGGGTCCTCCTAACACTGGTACAGGACTTAGGGGTGCAGGTTTCACTGTAGGGTGTGGTTTCCCCTCAACCTGGCACATGTGGCAACTCCTGCAGTACTCCACCACATCTTTGTGGAGTTTTGGCCAATCAAACTGCTGTCTTAAGCGGGCTTCGGTCTTTCGTATACTGGCATGTACAGCCACTGTAGTCTCATGGACCCTTCTTAATATTTCTCTCCGGTACCTCTGCAACACCACTAACTGATGAACTACTGTCCACTGCTTGCTCTCAGGTCTGTGAGGAGAACTCCATTTCCTCATCAGTACTTCATTCTTTAAATAGTAGCAATCAGGGACTCTCTCTGCTTCACTTTCAGACTGGGCAGCCTGTGCAATACTGGGTCGGCTCGCTGAGCCTCAGCTTGGGAAAATCCATTTAATTCATTCTCTGGATCTCCTAACTTTCCAAAGAAAGTCTCGGATGGACAGACCTCATGGTCATCTGCCTGCAGTGCCAATGCAGTCTCCTCTGGGGAAGCTGGTATGATCATGGCCTGATCCACTGCACATTCAGGGACACTGCAGAGGTCTGTCTCCTGCCACTGCCCTGTCTCTCTGACCTCCTGCGGTCCTTCTTTCACTACTGTGGAGGCTACCACCATCAACCCTGCCAGATCATTACCTATGAGCAGGTCAACCCCATCCACAGACAAACTAGGGCCAATCCCTGTGGTCACCGGTCCTGAAACTAGGCCGCACTCCAGGTGAAACCGGTGTACAGGCACAGCATACACTGCCCTCCAATACCATTCACCACCATTCCGCTCTTCACTGCACTCTCTGGAGGAAAGGTCAGGCTTTTTCCCAGTAAAAGGGATCTCGTGGTCCCCGTGTCCTGAGAATCACTATGGGCTTGCTTGCCCCACTTGAGGGGAATGGGGTTACTTTCCCTTCAGACACTAAACCCTGATAACCCTCAGGAACCCTATAGAATTTTCCTGCACTTGCAGCAGTAGACTTCCTGGGTCTCACTCTTACTGCAGTTAAAGCCACAGCTTGTTCTGCTGTGCTTTCCATCAGGGTCCCGTCTTCACTGAGCGGATGTGCCCTGATTAACCCGATAGGTTTTCCCTTTAGTTTCCAGCAGTCAGCTTTTAAATGCCCTGCTTTATTACAACGGAAGTCACAGGTCTCCGGGTCTCACTCTTGCTCACAGCACCTTCCTTTTTGGCTAGAGGAGGGCCTCATGTGTCTCCTGCTTTCCTTTCTCCCTAGGACTGCTTGAGCTCCTATCACCTTCCCACTCTTTGTCCTTTTCAGATCTGTGGTGGTGATTAGGAAAGGTTCTCCCCTGGGAAACTGAATTATAAATTAAAGCAAACTCATCAGCTAGAACGGCTGCTTGCCAGGCTCCCTGAACCCACTGCTCCTCTACATGTGTCTTTATGGAGAATGGGAGAGTGTTTAAATTCCTCTAACAGAATTACTTCTCTGGGATTCTCATAGCTGAGCTGTACTTTAACAACCCTCAGCCACTGGTCAAAAGCCAGCTGCTTACTTCTTTCAAACTCCAGATAAGTTTGATTAGCTTGCTTCTTGAGAGTTCTAAACTTTTGGCAATAGGCTTCGGATACTAATTCATTTGCCCCGAGGTTAGCATTTTTGGTCAGTTCATAATTTGATGAACTTTCATCTGGCAACAGGGAATAAACCTCATTAGCTTTTCTAGTTAGATTGCTTTGCAGTAAAAGAGGCCAGGTCTCAGATGGCCATTTTAGCTGCCTTGCCAGTTTCTCAAAGGAGACAAAGATGTTTCTACATCTTCCTCATTGAATTTTGGAATTATTTGAGCTAGTTTGAACTATTCTGTACCCAGCCCTGAATTACACTCCTCCGTATTGGCTATGCTTTCACTGGGGTTACTCTGTCGCAGCGCCCCCGCTACTCCCACCCCCCACCCCCCGTTAACTCAAGCCACTTCAGCTCTCTTTTTTCTGATTCCTTCCGGAATATTCTTTCTTTCTCTCTCCTCTTTCTTTCTCTTCACGTTCCTTCTGGAAGCTCTCTCTTTCTCCCTCTCCTGGGTCTCTCTCTCTCTCTTTCTTTCCCTGTCTTCTAATTCAAGTTTCCTTTGTTCCAATTGTATCTTTGCTAACAATACCCTCTCTGGGTCTGCTTCTAACACTGTTTCTGCTCCTTCAGATTCAAGGAAAAAATGGTTGGCCTCTACACTTAGAAGTTCAGACTTCCTCGCCTTGCCACGTACAGTGATCCCACACTGCTCAGCCATTTTCCTCAACTCCTCTATTGACAGTGCTTTTAACTTATCCCAAGTTACTTCACCCTGGCTTGGAGAGCTACTAGCTTCAGTTGCAGACATGTTAGTATTCAATCACACACAACCACAAGAAAATCTCTTGCTCTTTTTTGATTGGGAACAATTTGGCTTCCCACTTCCAATTTCTCTCGTTTGTCTGTGGGTCAATTCCAGACGCTAGCAGCCGAATTTCTGTTACGACCAGGTGAGAAAGGGGTCTAGGGTTCCCTTTCAGCCTTCACCTGGTCTTACAGTAACTGGGTTTAATTTTAAACACACCATGTTTTTAGCTCCCCCGTGGTGAATCCTCGTTCACCACTTTCCAATTATAAGGCAAAGAAACCAGCACAAACAGGCTTTCTTAGGTTTAAAGAAGAAAGGTTGGAACATATTAAACTTCAAGTTAAACTCTAATTCGCTTAATGCCTACAGATACAGGACGATCCCACACGTGCATGCACACACGATACACACATGCAGATAGAGATATAAAAGAGCAGAAGAAAATAAAGTGGAAAAGTTTGAGGCAATATCTGAAGAGTTGTTGTTACAGTTCTTCGAGCTCACTGTGGAGTCCTTGCTTGTAGATAGATCTTGCTTTTCTTTGGGGTCCAGTATTCTTCTTAAGCCTTGTTCACTGTAGGAGACTTTTCTCTCTTGGGGTTCATTTCTCTTCAGTGGATTCAGAGGCTTGTGAGAAAGAGATGGGAGCAGATAGTCAGGAGAGAGAGATCTTCTCAGTCCAGACACTCTGCCCCAAACAGTTTGTACAAATTCAAAAAGGTACACACTACTGCCACTGTGCGTCAGTGGTGGAGGGAGTGAATGTTTGTGGGTGGGGTGCCAATCAAGCGGACTGCTTTGTCCTGGATTGTGTTGAGTCTCTTGAGTGTTGTTGGAGCTGCACCCATCCAGGCAAGTGGAGATTATTTCATCACACCCCTGACTTGTGCCTTGTAGATGGTGGACAGGCTTTGGGGAGTCAAGAGATGAGTTACTCACTGCAGGATTCCCAGCCTCTGACCTGCTCTTGTAGCCATGGTATTTATATGGCTACTCCAGTTAGTTTCTGGTCAATGGTGATCCCCAGGATGTTGATAGCGGGGGAGTCAGCGATGGTAATGCCATTGAATGTCAAGAGGAGATGGTTAGATTCTCTCTTGTTGGAGATGGTCATTGCCTGGCATTTGTGTGGCATGAATGTTACTTGACACTTATCAGCCCAAGGCTAGATATTATCCAGGTTTTTCTGCATTTCTACACGAACTGCTTCAGTATCTGAGGAGTCTCAAGTGATGCTGAACATTGTGCAATCATCAGCGAACATCCCCATTTCTGACCTCATGATTGAAGGAAGTCATTGATGAAGCAGCTGAAGATGGTTGGGCCTAAGACACTACCCTGAGGAACTCCTGCAGTGATGTCATGGAGCTGAGATGATTGACCTCCAACAACCACAATCATCTTCCTTTGTGCTAGGTATGACTCCAACCAGCGTAGAGTTTTCCCCCGATTCCCATTGACTTCAGTTTTGCTCGGGCTCCATGACACCATACTGGGTCAAATGCTGCCCTGATGTCAAGGGCAGCCACTCTCTCCGCCCCTCTGCAGTTCAGCTCTCTTGTCTACATTTGAACCAAGGCTGTAGTGAGGTCAGGAGCAGAATGGCCCTGGTGGAACCCAAACTGAGCGTCACTGAACAGGTTATTGCTGAGCAAGTGCCGCTTGATGGCACTGTCGATGATACCTTCCATCACTTTACTGATGATTGAGAGTAGACTGATGGGGCGGTAATTGGTCGGGTTGGACTTGACCTGCTTTTTGTGTACAGGACATACTGGGCAATTTTCCACATTGCAGGGTAGATGCCAGTGTTGTAGCTATACTGGAACAGCTTGGCTAGGGGCATGGCAAGTTCTGGAGCACAGGTCTTCAGTACTATTGCCAGAATATTGTCAGGGCCCATATCCTTTGCAGTATCCAGTGCCTTCAGTCGTTTCTTGATATCACACAGAGTAAATCGAATTGGCTGAAGTCTGTCATCTGTGATGCTGGGTACTTCAGGGGGAGGCCGAGATGGATCATCAACTCAGCACTTTTGGCTGAAGATTGTTGCAAATGCTTCAGCCTTATCTTTTTCACTGATGTAATGGGCATCATTGAAGATGGGGATATTTGTGGAGCCACCTCCTCCATTTAGTTGTTTAATTGTCCACCACCATTCACAGCTGGACGTGGCAGGACTGCAGAGCTTATATCTGATCTGTTGCTTATGGGATCGCTTAGCTCTGTCTATCACATGCTGCATACGCAGTTTGGCACGCAGATAGTCCTGTGTTGCAGCTTCACCAGGTTGACACCTCATTTTGAGGTATGCCTGGTGCTGCTCCTGGCATGCCCTCCTGCACTCTTCATTGAACCAGGGTTGGTCTCCTGGCT
The DNA here is from genome assembly GCF_036365525.1 of Heterodontus francisci. Classification (NCBI taxonomy): domain Eukaryota; kingdom Metazoa; phylum Chordata; class Chondrichthyes; order Heterodontiformes; family Heterodontidae; genus Heterodontus; species Heterodontus francisci. The sequence goes on from NC_090402.1 coordinate 50,287,430, forward strand.
TGATGGTAATGGTAGAGTGGGGGATATGCCAGGTCATGAGGTTACAGATTGTGGTTGAGTACAATTCTGCTGCTGCTGATGGCCCACAGCGCCTCATGGGTGCCCAGTTTTGCATTGCTAGGTCTGTTCAAAATCTATCCCATTTAGCATGGTGGTAGTGCCACACAACACAATGGAGGGTATCCTCAATGTGAAGGCGGGACTTCGTCTCCACAAGGACAGTGCGGTGGTCACTCCTACCAATACTGTCATGGACATATGCATCTGCGGCAGGCAGACTAGTGAGGACGAGGTCAAGTATGTTTTTCCCTCTTGTTGGTTCCCTCACCATCTGTCGAAGACCCAGTCTAGCAGCTATGTCCTTTAGTACTCAGCCAGCTCGGTCAGTAGTGGTGCTACCGAGCCACTCTTGGTGATGGACAATGAAGTCCCCCACCCAGAGTACATTCTGTGCCCTTGCCACCCTCAGTGCTTCCTCCAAGTGCTGTTCAACATGGAGGAGTACTGACTCATCAGCTGAGGGAGGGCGGTAGGTGGTAATCAGCAGGAGGTTTCCTTGCCCATGTTTGACCTGATCTGTTTGATCTGTTTAACAATTCCTTTCTTAACTCCAGCAACAGTTTAAAATCAATGTTCATGACAAAATTAATGTGCCTCATTCTTGGCAGGTGGGGGCCTAGCCTGACAACAGAGATCAGCTTCTTGACTGTAAAAACAAATCACAAAACATTACATGCTTTGCTGCTTCAAGAGCACACTCTTCCTGCTCCCATCAGTCTCCCATTGTTCACTCTGGTTGGAATCCATCCAGGAATTCTTTGGCCACATTCCCAGCCGCATCCTCCAACAACCACAGCAACATCACATAATCTCAGCTGTGTTCTTCAGCAGAAACAAATAGAGCACTCCCAGCAGAGACCAGCGCAGCAATACACTCCCGGCTTTGGAGCCCAGCAGAGACCAGCACAGCAATACACTCCCAGCTTTGGAGCCCAGCAGAGACCTGCACAGCAATACACTCCCAACCTTGGTGCCCAGCAGAGACCAGCACAGCAATACACTCCCAGCTTTGGAGCCCAGCAGAGACCAGCACAGCAATACACTCCCAGCTTTGGAGCTCAGCAGAGACCAGCACAGCAATACACTCCCAGCCTTGGAGCTCAGCAGAGACCAGCACAGCAATGCGCTCCCAGTTTTGGAGCCCAGCAGAGACCAGCACAGCAATACATTCCCAGCCTAGGACTCTCACAGATATCAGCAACCAGCAAAGCAACACATTCCCAATACTAGATTCCAGCAGAGAAGGGCAATGTACCCTCTGCTATGAATTCCAGCAGCGACAAGCACAGCAATACAATTCTATCCTTAGATTTCAGCAAAGACCACCACATTAACACGCTCCCAGCCTAGGATCCCGATTCCAGCTGTTTAAACGGGGGCCAGGAAAGGCTAAATCCCACATCCAGATGTTTTCACAGGGTCCAGGAAAGACTGACTCCTAATTCCAGATGTAGATACTGGGGCCAGTAGAGATTTCCCTTCATTCCAGCCAATTACAATTCAGGGAAATGCTAATGCCAATTCCAATTATAGAGATACTGGGACAGAACAACCCCAATCCCAGGCATATATATACAGGGATCAGTAGAATCTGATCCCAACTCTTGATGTTTGCACAGGGACCCGGAGACTAATCCCAGTTCCAATGGTATACACAGACTCTTTCTCTCTCACACTACAACCAAACACACACACACACGGTTAGGTACAAATAGCTCAACGTCACCTGCTCCTGGGCAATTAGGGAATGGGCAATAAATGTTGGCCCTGCCAAGCGATGCTCACATCCCAAAAACAAATGTAAAAAACACACAGAGTCTCACACACAAACACACACAGTGTGCAAGATAGTGAGCTTGAATGAGAATGACAGTAAGAAACTGTGAGAATTATATATATGAGTGAGATTTAGTGAGTGACAATGTGAGACTGAGTGAGAGTTGGAGTGAGCAGGAAGTGGGATGAATCCACATGGGAGTTCCAGGCAACAGCAGCATCTCCACTCCAACAAAATTGTGCATATTTAGCCTGGTGTTTGTGTTCAACCAACAGATTGTCTCCAACAGTTAGCACCCTTGTCCTACAGACAACCTGATTGGCTCCAACAACCTGTCTTCCCCAATCTGATTGGTCCTAACTGAGAGGGGCAGTACTGAGGGAGCACTGCACTGTCAGAAGGCCAGTAATGCAGGAGCTGAGACTCCAGTGCAATACTACGGGAGTGCAGTGATGGAGGTGCTGTCTTTCAGATGATAAGTTAAACTGAGGGCCCCAACTGCCCTCTCAGGTGGACATAAAAGATCCCATGGCTCTATTTCGAAGAAGAGCAGGGGAGTTCTCTCCGAAGTCCTAGCCAATATTTGTCCTTCAACCAACATCATTAAAACAGATTATCTGGTTGTTATCACATGTCGGTTTGTGGGACCTTGCTACACAGTTTGGCTGCTATGTTTTCTACATTATGACAGCGACTACATTTCAAACGTCACTGGTGAAAGGTCACTGACCTGAAACGTTAACTCTGTTTCTCTCTCCACAGATGCTGCGTGACCTGCTGAGTATTTCCAGCACTTTTTTGTTTTTATTTCAGATTTCCAGCATCCGCAGTATTTTACTTTTATTACACTTCAAAGGTGTTTCACTGGCTGTAAAAGAATGTCCTGTGGACATGAATGGCGCAATATAAAGTCAAGTCCTTCTGTGAATGTTTTCCCAAACCTTTAGAACTTTTCTTGAAAGCTCTGGGAGTTTTTTATTTTCACTGGCTGGGTCTGTAATCAGCAATGAGACAGTAGCCACAGCGACTAGTCATGTTTCTGGGCAGACAGCTGTTCACCATGAACTTGGGTCCATGGTCATTCCCAGTGTATGATGTGTGGAGACTTAATGTCTTCCCACAACAAGCCTCTAATGGCCTGTGGTATTCTCAGTATGGGTCTGCTGTTAAAGGAAGTTGCAGTTACAATGTCTGACACACTGTTAATTATGGTCTGGTTGAAGCGCTGGTTTAAATGTTTCTCAATGTTTCAATATGCCAATTAAATGAGGACTGAAATCTGAGAAAACACTGGAAGGTCCGTCACCTCAGTGGTGAGGTGCCCTCTGGTGGCTGACAGTAGGTTTAGCTGAGTTATACACCGAGGTCATTAAAGTGATCCAGCGTGATGCCATCACCACTATCATCTTCCCCTCTCTCACTTTCAATACTCCGACATCTTCCATCATTCCCAAAACCTGCTCATCTTCCCATGACACTTTCCCATGCAAGTGCAGGCGATGCCACACCTGTACTTTCACCTCCTCCCTTCTCATCATCCACAGCCCCAAACATTCCTTCCAGGTGAAACAGCAATTTATTTGTACTTCTTTCAATTTTTAGCATACTGTATTGGCTGCTCACAATGCGGTCTCCTCCACAACAGGGAGACCAAACGCAAATTGGGTGACTGCTTTGCAAAAAACCTCTGTTCAGTCTGCAAGCGTGACTCCCAGCTTCCAGTCACCTGCCATTTTAATTCTTCACCCCTCTGCCACACTGACCTGCCTGTCCTCAGCCTCCTACACTGTTCCAATGAAGCTCAGTGCAAAGAGGAACAGCACCTCACAGCCTTCCAGACCTTGAAGAGGTTGGGTCGATTAGGCTTGTATTCGCTAAAGTTTAGAAGAATGGGAGGGGATCTCATAAAAACCTACAAAATTCTAACAGGACTGGACAGAGTAGATGCCGGAAGGATGTTCCCGATGGCGGGGGGAGTCCAGGACCAGGGGTCACAGTCTAAGAATAAGGGGTAAGCCATTACGGACTGAGATGAGGAGGGATTTCTTCACCCAGAGAGTGGTGAACCTGTGGAATTCTCTACCACAGAAAGCAGTTGAGGCCAAATCATTAAATATATTCAAGAAAAAGTTAGATATAGTTCTTAGGGCTAAAGGAATCAAAGGATACGGGGAGAAAGCAGGAACAGGGTACTGAGTTTGGACGATCAGCCATGATCGTATTGAATGGCGGAGCAGGCTCGAAGGGCCGAATGGCCTACGCCTGCTCCTATTTTCTATGTTTCTATGTTTCCAGATAGTAGGAGTTTCTACAAGTATTCAAAAAGGAAAAGAGTAACTAAAGCAAGTGTTGGTCCTCTAAAGAGTGAGTGTGGGGAATTAATAATGGAAAACAAGGCAATGGCAGAATATTTGAACAGGTATTTTGTGTCTGTCTTCACTGTAGAAGACTTAGAAAACTTCCCAATCTGCTGCGGAAACCCTCATCCATTTCTTTGCTACTTTTTGAATTGACTATTCCAATGCTCTCCTTGCCAGCCTCCCATTTTCTACCTAAACCTGAGCTCATCCAAAACTCTGCTGCCCACATTCTAACTTACATCGAGTCCCATTCACCCATCACTTCTATGCTTGTTGACATGAGCCTTTATCACAAGAGGATTCGAGTACAGGAGTAGCAAAGACTTGCTTCAATTGTATAGAACCTTGGTTAGACCACACCTGGAGCACTGTGTGCAGTTTTGGTCTCCTTACCTTAGGAAGGATATTATTGCCATGGAGGGAGTGCAACAAAGGTTCACCAGACTTGTTCCCGGGATGACGGGACTGTCCTATGAGGAGAGATTGGGGAAACTGGGCCTGTATTCCCTAGAGTTTTGAAGAATGAGAGGTGATCTCATTGAAACCTACAAAATACTTAAAGGGATAGACAAGACTGGTTGGGGAGTCTAGAACCAGGGACACAATTTCAAAATAAGGGAGAAGCCACTTAGGACCGAGATGAGAAGAAATTTCTTTACTCAGAGGGTCATGACTCTTTGGAATTCTCTACCCCAGAGGGCTGTGGAAGCTCAGTCATTGAGTATGTTTAGAGAGTGACAGATTTCTAAATAGCAATGACATAAAGGGATATGGGGATAGTGTGGGAAAAAGGCATTGAGGTGGATGATCAGCCATGATCGCATTGAATGGTGGGGCAGGCTCATTGGGTTGAATGGCCTACTCCTGCTCCTATGTTCCTATAAATTGAGGCAATGCCCAAATTTCTCATTCATTTCAAATCCCTCCATGGTTTTGCCACTCCCTATCTCTGTAACCTCCAACTCCAGCCCTACAACTCTCCAAGGTATCTGCATTCTCCAACTCAGGACATATGGGCACCCCCAATTTTCATCGCTCCACCATTGGCTGTCATGCCTTTAGCTGCCTAGTCCCTGAGATCTGGAATTTCTTCCTTAAACTTCTCTGTCTCTCAACCCCTCTCCTCCTCTTTTAAGATATTCCTAAACCCTGTCTGATTATCCAAGCTCTTGGTCAACTGTTCAACTGTTCTAAAATCTTCTTTTGTGGCTCACTGTCAAGCTTTCTTTGATAATGCTTCTGTGAAACATTTTGGGATGATTCACCAATCTAACAGCACTATATAAATGCAAGTTGTTGTTATTTTAACCAACACCACTTAAAATAAATTATATGGTCATTATCTCATTGCTGCTTGAGGGACCCTGTATGCTGGCTGGTTGCTGCATTTACCAATTTATCAACAGGGACATCATTTCAAAAATAGATTCACTTACCGTAAAATGCTTTGAGACGTTCCATGGAGATTAAATCTGTTCTATGTAATGCCAGCTTTTTCCTTCTTTAAACTCATGTTTGTAGTACATTTCTTATTGACTAGTGACAATCTCTCAATGTGGAGAGACTGGAGAAGCTGGAATTGTTCTACTGAGAGCAGAGATGCTTAGGGGAGATTTAATACAGATGTTCAAAATTAGGAAGGGGTTTGATACAGTAGATAAGGAGAACACGGGGCCATTGGGAATAGAAATTGGACATTCAGCCCCTCAACGTATAAATGGGTGGTTGTCGGTCGACACAGTCTCGGTGAGCCAAAGGGTCTGTTTCAGTGCTGTGTCTCTCTATGACTCTATTAAATTAGATCATGGCTGAGCCTTTCCTTAATTCCATTTACCCGCCTTGCTTCCATAACCCTTAATACCCTTTACCCAATAAAAATCCATCAATCTCACTTTTGAAATTTTCAATAGACCCCCACCTTTAACAGCTTTTTGGTGGAAAGAATGCCCGATTTCCACTACCCTTTGTGTGAAGAAATTCCTCCTGACATCACCCCTGAACAGCCTAGCTTTAATGTTAAGGTTATACCCCCTTGTTCTGGACTCCCCCACCAGAAGGAATTGTTTCTCTCTATCGACCCTATCAAATCCTTAAACACCTCAATTAGTTCACCCCTTAATCTTCTATACTCAAGGGAATACGAGTCTTGTCTATGCAACCTGTTCACATAATTTTACCTTTTAAGCCCAGGTATTATTCTGATGAATCTGCACTGCACCCTCTCCAACCCCAATATCTCCTTCCTGAGGTGCAGTGCTGGAACTGAACACAGTTACTCCAGATGCAGTCTAACCAGAGCTTTATAAACTGGAACATGACGTCCGCCCCTTTGTATTCCAACCCCCCAGAGATACAGGTCAACATTCTATTAGCCTTTTTAATTACTTTTTGTACCTGTTCACCAGCTTTGTGCTTTCTGCACTTCAAGACCTAAATCTCTCCCCTCCTACACAGTTCCTAGCATTTAGAAAATACTCCGATCTCTTTTTCTTAGGCCCGAAGTGGACAATAATTTTCACTGGCAGGAGGATCAGTAACCACTGAACACAAAGTTAAGGCACTTGGCAAAAGAACCAGGGTAGAGGAGGAAACATTTCTTCACGTAGCAAGTTGTTGTGATCTGGAATGCACTGCCTGAAAGCAGATTCAATAATAACTTACGGAAGGGAAAGCACAGGGCAGTGGGACAAAGAGCCGGCACAAACCTCCTCCTGTGCAGTAAGATGCTATGACAATCTGTGATGCTGCAACACTTTTAACAGAACGGTTTTGAATCTGCATGCAGTTGCAAGCTCTGGTCACTGGGCGGGGCTGTGGAGCAGACTTGCAGCCACAATTCAATCCTTTCTACCCTGAGCTAAGTCAGTTTTGGAGTCAGCTTTCAAACTTGCAGTTTTTAATTTTCTATTGCTATTTATATTCTATATAAATATATTTAAAATTCTATATAAATATATAGATAGTTCTATATGTTTGATTTTATTTCTATATCTTATTGTTTTTATTTGCTGACTCTCTTACCCCCACATTAGCTCTGGTCTTGGTTTTTATAGAGTTCCATTAAAAAGAACAAATTACACTTTTATGGCACCTCAAACTTTACAGCCAATGGAATACTGTTGTAGTATAGCCACTGCTGTAATGTCAGGAAATGCAGCAACCAGTTTGTGCACAGCAAGCTCCCACAATCAGCAATGAGATTCTTCTTTTTTTTCTTTTGGGCTTCCTTATCTCGAGAGACAATGGATACGCGCCTGGAGGTGGTCAGTGGTTTGTGAAGCAGCGCCTGGAGTGGCTATAAAGGCCAATTCTGGAGTGACAGGCTCTTCCACAGGTGCTGCAGAGAAATTTGTTTGTTGGGGCTGTTGCACAGTTGGCTCTCCCCTTGCGCCTCTGTCTTTTTTCCTGCCAACTACTAAGTCTCTTCGACTCGCCACAATTTAGCCCTGTCTTTATGGCTGCCCGCCAGCTCTGGCGAATGCTGGAGATAATGACCAGATAATCTGATTTTGGTTCAGGGCTAAATTAATTTTTTTTTAGAGATACAGCACTGAAACAGGCCCTTCGGCCCACCAAGTCTGTGCTGACCAACAACCACCCATTTATACTAACCCTACAGTAATCCCATATTCCCTACCTACACTAGGGGCAATTTACAACGGCCAATTTACCTATCACCTACAAGTCTTTGGCTGTGGGAGGAAACCGGAGCACCTGGGGAAAACCCACGCAGACACAGGGAGAACTTGCAAACTCCACACAGGCAGTACCCAGAATCGAACCCGGGTCCCTGGAGTTGTGAGGCTGCGGTGCTAACCACTGCACCACTGTGCCGCAGGGCCCTGGCAATAACTCCCCTGCGCACTTCAGAATAGTACCATGGGATCTTTTACATCAGCTTAATAAAAGCAAAATACTGCAGATGCTTGAAATCTGAAATAAAAACAGAAAGTGCTGGAAATACTCAGCAGGTTTGGCAGCATGTGTGGAGAGAGAAGCAGACTTAACGTTTCAGGTCTGTGATCTTTCATCAGAATTCACAAAGGTTAGAAATGTAATAATGGAACATTCCTTGTTCCAGTGCTACGCAGACCCCCTTCCCCAACTCTTTTTCCAGTACGTTGGTGACTGTATTGGTGCCGTTCCCTGCTCCCGCCCTGAACTGGAAAACTTCATCAACATTGCTTCCAACTTCCACCCTTCTCTCACCTTTACATGGTCCATCTCCGACACTTCCCTTCCTCGGCTTCTCTGTCTCCTTCTCTGGGGATAATCTGTCCACTAATATTCATTATAAGCCCACCAACTCCCACAGTTACTTCGTATACACGTCCTCACACCCTGCCTCCTGTAAGGACTCCATTCCATTCTCCCAGTTTCTCTGTCTCTGATGCATCTGCTCTGATGATGCAACCTGTAGTCTATTCCCACTACTGGTCTGGGGGTTTACTCTGGGTATCAATGACTCAAGACTACCAAATTATTGTTCACACATAGCACGTTTATTCAGCGTTTCTAAATCTTATCTTCAACAGAGATTATACTCACGCGTCCATGTAAGCTCGGTTATTTAGGTTCGCCTGAGAGTCGGAACAGAGCAGGTGATCAGTCCTCCCCTTCCGATTCTCCAAGTAGTTGATCAGACTACTTAGTCCTGAGCTAGCTGGCCAGCACTTCGGAACATGCTTTCTTATACCCTGTTTCGTGCAGGCTGCCTGTGTGATCAGCTCGGGATGGGCCGGACCTGACTGCCCGATGTACAGTGATTGGTTGGTCAGCTGTTGCTAACGCCACGGGTGTGCTACGTCAACCACAGTCGGTCAACCTTTCACCGGCTTTGACATCTGCTTATTTTTGGTAGCTTCATCCCTCAAGTTTCGACCACATTGCATAGCTAGTTCCCTGTTCGCCAGCCCTTGTCTGATAACAAGGCATTACTTCACTCCGCCGACCCGCGGTCTCCAAGCAACCAGCCCACATGGCGTGTCTGTTACAAATTTAGCAGTAAGTTTAGACCTGTCTTCATCAGACCTCGCAGGAGTTAGTACATCCCCTTCGGCAGTTAAGTTACACCAGATTGTTGTCTCAGCACATCCCTAAATCCCTGCGGTGGGCTTATTTACACTTTTAGCCACACACATTACTTTCCCCACATACCAGGTTACATACAGTTCACGGGTCGGATGGTGCTTGCCTACAAACCTTCCACGACAGCGCTTCTGATATGTCTTCCTTTTTCCTCAACCGATGATTCCCCCCCACTGTGGTTGACAGGGCCCTCAACTGTGTCCGGCCCATTTCCCGCACCTTTACCCTCACCCCTTCCCCTCCCTCCCAGAACTGTGACAGGGTTCCCCTTGTCCTCACTTTCCACCCCACCAGCCTCTACATCTGAAGGATCATCCTCCACCATTTCCACCACCTCCAGCATAATGCCACCATCAAACACATCGTCCCCTCTCCTCCCCTGTCAGCATTCCGAAGGGACCGTTCCCCCTGCAACACCCTGGTCCGCTCCTCCATCAACCCTGACACCTCGTCCCCTTCCCATGCAATCGCAGGAAGTGTAATACCTGCCATTTACCTCCTCTCTTCTCACTACCCAAGGCCCCAAACTCTCCTTTCAGGTGAAGCAGTGATTTACTTCTACTTCTTTCAAATTTGCTGCTCACAACGCGGTCTCCTCTACAGTGGGGAGACCAAACGCAGATTGGGCGACCACTTCGCAGAATATCTCTGCTTGGTCCGCAAGCCTTATCCCAAGCTTCCAGTTGCTGGCCATTTTAATTCACCACCCTGCTTTCATGCCCACATTTCTGTCCTCGGCCTGCTGCAGTTTTCCAGTGAACATCAACGCAAGCATGAGGAACAGAACATCATCTTCTGATTGGCTGCGTTTGCTGACAACACAACCACTAGGTGGCGCAGTACTTGCACATGCACAAATGCAGCCTCATGCACTGAATCGTCACTGCCTGCGAAGTTTTAGGCAGCTGCCAGGATTAAAGATGGAGCTGTTCAATTTATCATAAAAATGAAAACAAATGATACCCAAATGGCCACAGTGTCTGCAATCGCCACCTCTGTCCCACCCCCAACAGTATCCTGCTCCCTCCTGCCATTGCGCTTCTCTTTGCCGCTGCCTCCCGCCCTCATCTGCTTGCTGCTCACTCCCCGCCTCACCACTTCGCCCCCCTTGGCCGCTTGCTCCCTGCTTCACCCACTCCCACCCCACCACCTGTCATCAACTCTCTCCGGGCCTCGTCACTTCCTCTCCTCTGCTCTGCCTCTGCTCCGCACTCCCTCCTGTTTCTACTCCCGGCTCCCTCCCGCCCAGAGTCTTCCCTCCCTTCCCCTGCCTGTCTTGTCACTCTCTTTCTCCCCCACTTCCTCCGTGCAAAGAAGAAAGGTGAAGATCGCAGGAGGGAGCAGGCACCAGAAGCAGGAGGGTGCAGGGAGCAGAGGCAGAGCAAAGGGGAGGAAGTGGTGAGGCCACGGGCGAGTGATCCAAAGGTAGGTGGTGGGGGGCGCGGGGGGGGGGGGTGGGGCGGGTGGTGGAGTTGGATGGCGGGGGGTGAAGTGGGCAGTGAGCGGCTAAGGGGGGGGGGGAGAAATGGCAAGGCGGGGAGTGAGTGGCCGACAGATGGAGGGGGTGAAGCGGGGAGCGAGCGGCCAAAGGGGGAGAAGTGGCGAGGTAGGGAGAGAGCAGCGAGCAGATGTTGCAGTATGCGATGACGTTATCGCACGCATGCACAAATTAGTCCTGGCAAGCCCGGTGCTGACATAGGCTGCGAATGTGTCACACCATACTGACAGCAAGAGCATGTTCTGCCCATGTGCAAAGCTGGGAGCACTCTGATGACGCCAGCACTGGCCTGCGTTGTCAGGAGTCACTTTGCTTCTGATTAGGCACTCTCCAGTCCTCTGCCTCAACACTGAGTTCAACAACGTTACAGCATGAATCCCATTTCGATTTTATTTTTAACCATGTTTTAAACTTGTTTTTCATGTTTTTGCTTTTGGACAGAGGTCTTAATTATTCTGTCACAAAAACTCACTCTGGACAAATGCTTTGGCTTTTATTACCATTATTACCACTCCCTCCCTGCACTGTGATCCCTTCCCTCCCTCCCTCCCTTTCCAGAAGGCGTTTGATAAGGTACCACATAAAAAGTTATTGCACAAAAGAGGAGCTCAGGGTATTGGGGGTAATGTGTTGGCATGGATTGAGGACTGGTTAACACACAGAAGGCAGAGAGTCAGGATCAATGAGTCTTTTTCAGGTTGGAAAGCTGTAGCAGTGGGGTGCCACAAGGATCGGTCCTAGGGCCTCAACTATTTACAATCTACATTAATGACTTGGAGGAAGGGACAGAGTGTAGTGTATCCAAATTTGCTGAAGATACAAAAATAGGTGGGAAGGCATGTTGTCATGAGGACACAAAGAATCTGCAAAGGGATATAGATAGGTTAAGTGAGTGGGCAAAAACTTGGCAGATGGTGTTCAATGTGGGAAAGTGTGAGGTAATCCATTTTGGTAGGAAGAATAAAAAGGCAGATTATTATTTAGATGGAGAAAGACTACAAAATATGGCAGTACAGAGGGATCTGGGTGTTCTTGTACATGAAACACAAGAAGTTAGCATACAGGTGCAGCAAGTAATTAGGAAGGCAAATGGAATTTTGGCCTTTATTGCGAGGAGCTAAGAGTTTAAAAATAGGGAAGTCTTGTTACAACTGTACAGGGTGTTGGTGAGGCCACACCTGGAGTACTGCGTACAGTTTTGGTCCCCGTATTTAAAGAAGATATACTAGCGTTGGAGGCAGTTCAGAAAAGGTTCACTAGGCTGATTCCTGGGATGGAGAGGTTGTGTTATCAAAAACCGCTAAACAGGTTAGGCCTTTATTCATTGGAGTTTAGAAGAATGAGGGGTGATTTTACAGAAACATATAAGATTCTAAGGGGGCTGGACAGGGTAGATGTTGAGAAGATGTTTCCACTAGTGGGGGACTCTCAAACTAGGGGATATAATTACAGAATAAGGGGGCACACATTTAAAACTGAGATGCAAAGGAATTTCTTCTCTCCGAGGGTGGTGAATCTCTGGAATTCCCAGCCTCAGAGAGTTGTGGAGACTAGATCAGTAAATGCATTTAAGGAGGAGGTAGATAGAATTTTGAAATCTCGGGGAGTCGAGGACTATGCGAAGCAGGCCTGAAAGAGATGCTGAGAACTGGGACAGATCAGCCATGATCTTATTGAATGGCGGGGCAGGCTTGAGGGGCTGAATGGCCTACTCCTGCTCCTATTTCTTATGTTCTTATGTTTTCCCAGCACTGTGATCCCCTCCCTCCCTTCCTCCCAGCACTGTGATCCCCTCCCTCCCTTCCTCCCAGCACTGTGATCCCCTCCCTCCCTTCCTCCCAGCACTGTGATCCCCTCCCTCCCTTCCTCCCAGCACTGTGATCCCCTCCCTCCCTCCCATGTTCCATGACATCTTTGTCATTTAATCTCTCCTGCCCCCTGCCCTATCACTCACCTTCCCTTTTGTTCTCCTGTCCCTTCCCACCTTTCACTTTCTCAAAGCCTGTTACATTTCTAACCTTTGCCAGTTTTGATGAAAGGTCACAGACCTGAAACGTTAACTCTGCTTCTCTCTCCACACATGCTGCCCGACCTCAGCTTAACATCTCATGAAAAAAACAGCACAGCACTCCCTCAGTACCGCACTGGAGGCTCAACATGGATTACTTGGTCAAGTCTCTGGAGTGGAACTTGAACTAGAAGCACTGGACACAGAGGCGACAGTGTTATGCACTGAGCTACATTTTTTTAATTTCCAAAATATACTTTATTCATAAAAATCTGTACAAAATACATTACAAAACAGTTCAAACAGCACCAAGTCAAAAAATACAAACAGTGTAAAAGCAGATCAGTTTCCTTCAAGACAGCAGTGAGTTGCCTCACCACCCTTCCATTTCATTTTTCATGCCATATACAATTTACAGCAAACAAAGATTTTCCGGATACAGTTCGAGGGGTTTTCCACGGATCCAGCCCCTCAGTTCAGCTTGGTAGGGGGACCTTACACGGTGGTCTTTCCCCATTGAGCCTTTGCTGCAGCTGCCTCAAGCTTTAGTGCATCCCTCAGCACGTAGTCCTGGACCTTGGAATGTGCCAGTCTGCGACATTCGGTGGTGGACAACTCTTTGCGCTGGAAGACCAGCAAGTTTCGGGCAGACCAAAGAGCATCTTTCGCCGAATTGATAGCCCTCCAGCAGCAGTTGATGTTTATCTCGGTGTGCGTCCCTGGGAACAGCCCGTAGAGCACAGACTCCTGTGTTACAGAGCTGCTTGGGATGAACCTCGACAAAAACCACTGCATCTCTTTCCACACCTGCTTTGCAAAGACACATTCCAGGAGGAGGTGGGCAACCATCTCTTCCCCACCACAGCCACCGCGGGGGCATTGTGCAGAGGGGGCGAGACTTTGGGAATGCATGAAGGATCTGACGGGGAGGGCCCTTCTCACCACCAGCCAAGCTACATTTTGGTGCTTGTTTGAAAGTTCTGGTGATGAGGCATTCCGCCAAATGACTTTGGCGGTCTGCTCGGGGAACCATCTGACAGGATCCACCAGCCCCTTTTCCCGTAGGGCCTTGAGGACATTCCGTGCAGATCACTGCCTGATGGATCGGTGGTCAAAGGTGTTTTTCCGCAGAAACATTTCCACGAAGGATAGGTGGTATGGCACGGCCCAACTGCATGGAGCGTTCCACGGCAATGTGACCAGGCCCATCCTTCGCAACACCGGGGACAGATAGAACCTCAGCACGTACTGACACTTGGAGTTTGCGTACTGGAGATCTACACACAGCTTGATGCAGCTGCACACCAAGGTGATCATCAGGATGAGGGCCACGTTGGGTACATTTTTCCCACCCTTATCCAGAGGTTTGAACATCGTGTCCCTCTGGACCTGGTCCATTTTGCATTCTCAGATGATGTGGAAAATGGCTGGGGTGACCGCCACAGCGCAGGAGTGGGGACTGGGCCAGACTTGCGCCGCGTACAGCAACAACGTGAGCGCCTCGCACCTGATGACCAGGTTCTTACCCACAATGGAGAGAGATCGCTGCTCCCACATGCTCAACTTGTGTTGTATCCTGGCTACTCGCTCCTCCCAGGTTTTGGTGCACACTCCGGACCTTCCGAACCATATCACCAGCACCTTCAGGTAGTCTAACCTAACGGTGAAGGGGACAAAGGATCGGTCAGCCCAGTTCCCAAAGAACATGGCCTCGCTCTTGCCGTGGTTAACTTTGGCTCCCGAGGCCAGTTTGAACTGGTCACAGATGCTCATCAGTCTGCGCACGGACAGCGGATCTGAGCAGAAGGTGGTGATGTCATCCATGTACAGGGAGGTTTTAACCTGAGTGCCACCGCTGCTTGGGATTGTCACCCCTCTTATGCCTGCATCCTTCCTAATAGACTCAGCACAGGGTTCAATACAGCAAACATACAAGACAGGGGAGAGAGGACAGCCCTGTCTGACTCCAGATTGGATCGGGAAACTTTCCGATTCCCACCCATTGATTGAGACTGCGCTACTGATGTTTGTGTAGAGCACGCACTGTGCTACATGTTTAACTCTGTGTGTGTGTGTGTGAGTGACAGGTTTATGATGCTGGGGCAGTAATTCAACCACAGTGAAAACAAAACCCATCAGGGTGCATTCGGAAATCGAATTCAATACTTTGCGTGCTGGAATCAGCCAAAAGATAGACCATTAAAGCTGTCAGCTTGTCGTAAAAACCCATCTGTTCAATATTGACCTTCAGGGAGTAGAAACTGCTGCTTGGACTGCTCTGGGCTTGTCTCCCTGTGCACCAGTCCGCACTGCCTCCCTGTGCACCAGTCCACACTGCCTACCTGTGCCCCAGTCCGCACTGCCTCCCTGTGCACCAGTCCACACTGCCTACCTGTGCCCCAGTCCGCACTGCCTCCCTGTGCACCAGTCCGCACTGCCTACCTGTGCCCCAGTCCGCACTGCCTCCCTGTGCACCAGTCCGCACTGCCTACCTGTGCCCCAGTCCGCACTGCCTCCCTGTGCACCAGTCCACACTGCCTACCTGTGCCCCAGTCCGCACTGCCTCCCTGTGCACCAGTCCACACTGCCTACCTGTGCCCCAGTCCGCACTGCCTCCCTGTGCACCAGTCCGCACTGCCTACCTGTGCCCCAGTCCGCACTGCCTCCCTGTGCACCAGTCCGCACTGCCTACCTGTGCCCCAGTCCGCACTGCCTCCCTGTGCACCAGTCCACACTGCCTACCTGTGCCCCAGTCCGCACTGCCTCCCTGTGCACCAGTCCACACTGCCTCCCTGTGCACCAGTCCACACTGCCTCCCTGTGCCCCAGTCCGCACTGCCTCCCTGTGCACCAGTCCACACTGCCTACCTGTGCACCTGTCTGCTCTGCCTGCCAGACTTTGAATGCCCTTGGAAGAACTAGGGATTGGCTCGGACAAATATTTAACAAAGGTAAATACAGTAAATAAAAGATTGTGAGGGGTTGAACCGGAGCCTTGATCTCCCACCAGATGTAGAATGTCTCCAATTCCAGCTCCGTTTCAGTTGTGCAATGTCCTGTAGACATGACATCATTGATCAGATCTTCCAGCTGCTTCCAATCTGAGTAACAGGATCTGAGAATGTTAACAACCGAATTGAGCTGTCGTTCCCGACCTGCTGATCAGTTTCTGCTGTTCCCATCCTCCCCGAGATAAATTCACACCCTGTGTGTGTGATAGTCACATCACACCCACGTTACCCTCCCTCCCAGCACTGTGATCCCCTCTCTCCCTCCCTCCCAGCATTGTGATCCCCTCTCTCCCTCCCTCCCTCCCAGCATTGTGATTCCCTCTCTCCCTCCCTCCCAGCATTGTGATTCCCCTCCCCCCCAGCATTGTGATCCCCTCCCTCCCTCCCAGCACTGTGATTCCCCTCCCCCCCAGCATTGTGATCCCCTCCCTCCCTCCCAGCATTGTGATTCCCTCCCTCCCTCCCAGCATTGTGATCACCACCCTCTCTCCCTCCCTCCCAGCATTGTGATTCCCTCCCTCTCTCCCTCCCTCCCAGCACTGTGATTCCGTCTCTCCCTCCCTCCCAGCATTGTGATCACCTCCCAGCATTGTGATTTCCTCTCTCCCTCCCAGCACTGTGATTCCCTCTCCCCCTCTCTCCCTGCATTGTGATTCCCACCCTCCCTCCCTCCCTCCCAGCATTGTGATTCCCTCTCTCCCTCCCAGCATTGTGATTCCTCCCTCCCAGCACTGTGATCCCCTTCCCTCCCTCCCAGCATCGTGATTCCCTCATCTCCCTCCCAGCATTGTGATCTCCTCTCTCCCTCCCTCCCAGCATTGTGATTCCCTCTCTCCCTCACTCCCAGCACTGTGATTCCCTCTCTCCCTCCCTCCCAGCACTGATTCCCTCTCTCCCTCCCAGCATTGTGATTCCCCTCCCCCCATCCCAGCACTGTGATTCACCTCCCTTCCTCCCAGCATTGTGATTCCCCTCCCTCCCTCCCAGCACTGATTCCCCTCCCTCTCTCCCAGCATTGTGATTCCCCTCCCTTCCTCCCAGCATTGTGATTCCCTCCCTCCCTCCCTCCCAGCATTGTGAATCCCTCTCTCCCTCCCTCCCAGCATTGTGATTCCCTCTTTCCCTCCCTCCCAGCACTGCGATCCCGTCCCTCCTCCCTCCCAGCATTGTGATTCCCTCTCTCCCTCCCAGCATTGTGATTTCCTCTGTCCCTCCCTCCCAGCATTGTGATTCCCTCTCTCCCTCCCTCCCAGCATTGTGATTCCCTCTCTCTCTCCCTCCCAGCATTGTGATTCCCTCTCTCCCTCCCTCCCAGCATTGTGATTCCCTCTCTCCCTCCCTCCCAGCATTGTGATTCCCTCTCTCCCTCCCAGCATTGTGATTCCCTCATCTCCCTCCCAGCAATGTGATTCCCGCTCTCCCTCCATCCCAGCATTGTGATTCCCTCTCTCCCTCCCAGCATTCTGATTCCCTCATCTCCCTCCCAGCATTGTGATTCCCACCCTCCCTCCCTCCCTCCCAGCATTCTGATTCCCTCATCTCCCTCCCAGCATTGTGATTCCCACCCTCCCTCCCTCCCTCCCAGCATTCTGATTCCCTCATCTCCCTCCCAGCATTGTGATTCCCTCTCTCCCTTCCGCCCAGCACTGTGATCCCCTCTCTCCTTCCCTCCCAGCATTGTGATTCCCTCTCTCCCTCCCAGCAATGTGATTCCCGCTCTCCCTCCATCCCAGCATTGTGATTCCCTCTCTCCCTCCCTCTCAGCATTGTGATTCCCTCTCTCCCTCCCTCCCAGCGTTGTGATTCCCTCTCTCCCTCCCTCTCAGCATTGTGATTCCCTCTCTCCCTCCCTCCCAGCATTGTGAATCCCTCTCTCCCTCCCTCCCAGCATTGTGATTCCCTCTTTCCCTCCCACCCAGCACTGCGATCCCGTCTCTCCTCCCTCCCAGCATTGTGATTCCCTCTCTCCCTCCCTCCCAGCATTGTGATTCCCTCTCTCTCTCCCTCCCAGCATTGTGATTCCCTCACTCCCTCCCTCCCAGCATTGTGATTCCCTCTCTCCCTCCCTCCCAGCATTGTGATTCCCTCTCTCCCTCCCTCCCAGCATTGTGATTCCCTCTCTTCCTCCCTCCCAGCATTGTGATTCCCTCTCTCCCTCCCTCCCAGCATTGTGATTCCCTCTCTCCCTCCCTCCCAGCATTGTGATTCCCTCTCTCCCTCCCTCCCAGCACTGTGATTCCCTCTCTCTGTCCCTCCCAGCATTGTGATTCCCTACCTCCCAGCATTGTGATCCCCTCTCTCCCTCCCTCCCAGCACTGTGATTGCCTCTATCCCTAGCTCCCAGCATTGTGATCCCCTCCCTCCCTCCCAGCATTGTGATCCCCTCCCTCCTTCTGTCCCTCCCTGCACTGTGATCCTCTCCCTCCCTCTCTCCCTCCCTGCACTGTGATCCTCTCCCTCCTTCTCTCCCTTCCTGCACTGTGATCCTCTCCCTCCTTCTCTCCCTCCCTGCACTGTGATCCTCTCCCTCCTTCTCTCCCTCCCTGCACTGATCCCCTCCCTCCCTTTCTTCCTTCACTGTGATCCCCACCCTCCTTCTCTCCCTCCCTGCACTGATCCCCTCCCTCCCTCTCTCCCTTCCTGCACTGAGATCTTCTCCCTCCTTCTCTCCCTCCCTGCACTTTGATCCTCTCCCTCCTTCTCTCCCTCCCTGCACTGTGATCCCCTCCCTCCCTCTCTCCCTTCCTGCACTGTGATCCCCTCCCTCCTTCTCTCCCTCCCTGCACTGTGATCCTCTCCCTCCTTCTCTCCCTCCCTGCACTGTGATCCTCTCCATCCCTCTCTCCCTTCCTGCATTGTGATCCTCTCCCTCCTTCTCTCCCTCCCTGCACTGTGATCCTCTCCCTCCTTCTCTCCCGCCCTGCACTGTGATCCCCTCCCTCCCTCTCTCCTCCCTGCACTGTGATCCTCTCCCTCCTTCTCTCCCGCCCTGCACTGTGATCCCCTCCCTCCCTCTCTCCCTCCCTGCACTGTGGTCCTCTCCCTCCTTCTCTCCCTCCCAGCACTGTGATCCCCTCCCTCCTTCTCTCCCTCCCTGCACTGTGGTCCTCTCCCTCCTTCTCTCCCTCCCTGCACTGTGATCCTCTCCATCCCTCTCTCTCTCCCTGCACTGTGATCCTCTCCCTCCTTCTCTCCCTCCCTGCACTGAGATCCTCTCCATCCCTCTCTCCTTCCCTGCACTGAGATCCTCTCCCTCCTTCTCTCCCTCCCTGCACTGTGATCCTCTCCCTCCTTCTCTCCCTCCCTGCACTGTGATCCTCTCCATCCCTCTCTCTCTCCCTGCACTGTGATCCTCTCCCTCCTTCTCTCCCTCCCTGCACTGAGATCCTCTCCATCCCTCTCTCCTTCCCTGCACTGAGATCCTCTCCCTCCTTCTCTCCCTCCCTGCACTGAGATCCCCTCCCTCCTTCTCTCCCTCCCTGCACTGTGATCCTCTCCCTCCTTCTCTCCCTCCCTACACTGAGATCCTCTCCCTCCTTCTCTCCCTCCCTGCACTGTGATCCTCTCCCTCCTTCTCTCCCTCCCTGCACTGTGATCCCCTCCCTCCTTCTCTCCCTCCATGCACTGTGATCCCCTTCCCTCCTTCTCTCCCTCCCTGCACTGTTATCCTCTCCCTCCCTCTCTGCCAGCTCTTCGCCCCTCTGTGTTTTTTCTGCCCCAAATTTCTACCACCCTTTCTGTTTCTGAATTTCAGTCCTGAAAGGTCAGTCTTTAATTATTAAACAATGCTTCCTAGTTGTCGACTCCGAACAAGTAGAAATGCAGTTCTGCTTAATATTTTGAAAGCTTCATTCAAATCACCCCTTAACCTACTAAAGAACAAAGAACAAAGAAAATTACAGCACAGGAACAGGCCCTTCGGCCCTCCAAGCCTACGCCGATCCAAATCCTCTATCTAAACCTGTCGCCTATTTTCTAAGGGTCTGTATCTCTTTACTTCCTGCCCATTCATGTATCTGTCTAGATACATCTTAAAAGACGCTATCGTGCCCGCGTCTACCACCTCCGCTGGCAACACGTTCCAGGCACCCACCACCCTCTGCGTAAAGAACTTTCTACGCATATCCCCCCTGAACTTTTCCCCTTTCACTTTGAACTCGTGTCCCCTAGTAATTGAATCCCCCACTCTGGGAAAAAGCTTCTTGCTATCCAACCTGTCTATACCTCTCATGATTTTGTACACCTCAATCAGGTCCCCCCTCAACCTCCGTCTTTCTAATGAAAATAATCCTAATCTACTCAACCTCTCTTCATAGCTAGCGCCCTCCATACCAGGCAACATCCTGGTGAACCTCCTCTGCACCCTCTCCAAAGCATCCACATCCTTTTGGTAATGTGGCGACCAGAACTGCACGCAGTATTCCAAATGTGGCCGAACCAAAGTCCTATACAACTGTAACATGACCTGCCAACTCTTGTACTCAATACCCCGTCCGATGAAGGAAAGCATGCCGTATGCCTTCTTGACCACTCTATTGACCTGCGTTGCCACCTTCAGGGAACAATGGACCTGAACACCCAAATCTCTCTTGTACATCAATTTTCCCCAGGACTTTTCCATTTACTGTATAGTTCACTCTTGAATTGGATCTCCAAAATGCATCACCTCGCATTTGCCCTGATTGAACTCCATCTGCCATTTCTCTGCCCAACTCTCCAATCTATCTATATTCTGCTGTATTCTCTGACAGTCCCCTTCTTAGTGTCGTCTGCAAACTTGCTAATCAGACCACCTATACTTTCCTCCAAATCATTTATGTATATCACAAACAACAGTGGTCCCAGCACGGATCCCTGTGGAACACCACTGGTTACACGTCTCCATTTTGAGAAACTCCCTTCCACTGCTACTCTCTGTCTCCTGTTGCCCAGCCAGTTCTTTATCCATCTAGCTAGTACACCTTGGACCCCATGCACCTTCACTTTCTCCATCAGCCTACCATGGGGAACCTTATCAAACGCCTTACTGAAGTCCATGTATACGACATCTACAGCCCTTCCCTCATCAACCAACTTTGTCACTTCCTCAAAGAATTCTATTAAGTTGGTAAGACATGACCTTCCCTGCACAAAACCATGTTGCCTATCACTGATGAGCCCATTTTCTTCCAAATGGGAATAGATCCTATCCCTCAGTATCTTCTCCAGCAGCTTCCCTACCACTGACGTCAGGCTCACCGGTCTATAATTACCTGGATTATCCATGCTACCCTTCTTAAACAAGGGGACAACATTAGCAATTCTCCAGTCCTCCGGGACCTCACCCGTGTTTAAGGAAGTTGCAAAGATATCTGTTAAGGCCCCAACTATTTCCTCTCTCGCTTCCCACAGTAACCTGGGATAGATCCCATCCGGACCTGGGGACTTGTCCACCTTAATGCCTTTTAGAATACCCAACACTTCCTCCCTCCTTATGCCGACTTGACCTAGAGTAATCAAACATCTGTCCCTAACCTCAACATCCGGCATGTCCCTCTCCTCGGTGAATACCGATGCAAAGTACTCGTTTAGAATCTCACCCATTTTCTCTGCCTCCACGCATAACTTTCCTCCTTTGTCCTTGAGTGGGCCAATCCTTTCTCTGGTTACCCTTTTGCTCCTTATATATGAATAAAAGGATTTGGGATTTTCCTTAACCCTGTTTGCTAAAGATATTTCATGACCCCTTTTAGCCCTCTTAATTCCTCGTTTCAGATTGGTTCTACATTCCCGATATTCTTTCAAAGCTTCGTCTTTCTTCAGCCGCCTAGACCTTATGTATGCTTCCTTTTTCCTCTTAGCTAGTCTCACAATTTCACCTGTCTAGATTCTAAGGAATACAATCCAAGTTTGTTTAATTTCTCCTCATTGTTTAACCCTTTGAGTCCTGGAGCTGGATTTTAAATCAGGGATCTGGAATTGGAAATGAGGGTCAGTTCCGGGTCCCTGCTCCGCACGGACTGCTTTGAGCACGGCCACAGGGATTTTCTTATTCTCAGCCAATTAAAGGTCAAGCAGTGGCTCATCGTCCAATCAGGGATGGTAGGTGGCCTCCGGACAGTGGAGGACCAATGGGAGGCCGTCCAGCACTCAGAGATCGGCAGCCCCTCTGGCCAAGGTGGCAGCTGCCCAGGTGAACAAGGAGACAGTGAGGGACAAGTGAAGGTAAGTTTATTTCTATGTTTAAAAGGACACAGCTGCGTGGCCGTGATTCTGCAGGAACAGTTGTGATGCGGCAGCCATTATGGGTCCAGGGGGTGGGTTCCTCACGTGAACCATCAGAGCCCCCGCTCACCCCACACCCGCCCTGAGCCCACCATGTTGGCCTGGATGAGCTCCCTTAATCAGTAATAATTGGAAACCATTGGCTTTCTGCGTCCCCGAGCCTACCTCATTCAAAATGGCTTGCAGTTGGGATCGTGGTGACAGACCGGCACGCAGGCCAGCAGCGCCAAATTGCGGACGAGTCTGCCTCCGATCTGGATCCTGACCCTTTTAAAAATCCAGTCCCAGGTATCATTCTGGTAAATCGACACTGCACTCCCTCCGAGGCCAATATCTCCTTCCTGAGGTGTGGTGTCGAGAAGTGCTACCGTGCTCCAGGTGTGGTCTAACTAGGGCTTTGTGTAGCTGAAGCATGACTCCTACCCCCTTGTATTCTAGTCTTTGAGATATAAAGGGAAGAATTCCAGGAGTCTTTTTGATTATTTTCTGTACCTGGTCATGATATTTTAATGATCTATAAACATGGACTCCCAACTCTCTTTGAACTCCACTGTTTCTAGCTATTCACCATTCAGAAAGTACCCTGTTCTATTTTATTTAGGGCCAAAGTGGATGACCTCACATTTGGCTACATTGAAACCCATTTATCACAGTTTTGCCAATTCACCAGCTCTGTCAATATTGCTTCCATCTTTGTGTCAATTGCAAATTTGGATGTGTGGCTTTCAATCCCAAGATGAAAGTCATTACTAAGCATGATGAATCGTTGAGGCCTTAACACAGATCCTTATTGGACACCACTTGTCACAGGCTGCCAATGAGAAGAACTGCTCATAATGTCCAGTGTCTCCTTCCACTCAGCAAGTTTCCAAACCAGGTGTCTGTTTGCACACTCAGGTGGAGATACGTATGTTTGCACACTCAGGTGGAGAAGTGTCTGATTGCACACCCAGGTGGACGTGTGTCTGTTTGCACACTCAGGAGGAGATGTGTCTGATTGCCCACTCAGGTGGAGGTGTGTCTGTTTGCACACTCAGGAGCAGATGTGTCTGATTGCACACTCAGGTGCAGATGTGTCTGATTGCACACTCAGGTGCAGATGTGTCTGATTGCACACTCAGGTGCAGACGTGCCTGATTGCACACACAGGTGGAGAAGTGTCTGATTGCACACTCAGGTGCAGATGTGTCTGTTTGCACACTCAGGTGCAGATGTGTCTGATTGCACACTCAGGTGCAGATGTGTCTGTTTGCACACTCAGGTGCAGACGTGCCTGATTGCACACTCAGGTGGAGAAGTGTGTCTGTTTGCACACTCAGGAGCAGATGTGTCTGTTTGCACACTCAGGTGGAGGTGTGTCTGTTTGTACACTCAGGAGGACATGTGTCTGATTGCACACTCAGGTGCAGACGTGTCTGATTGCACACTCAGGAGGAGAAGTGTCTGATTGCACACTCAAGAGAAGATGTGACTGATTGCACACTCAGGTGCAGATGTGTCTGTTTTCACACTCAGGTGGAGGTGTGTCTGTTTGCACACTCAGGTGCAGATGTGTCTGATTGCACACTCAGGTGCAGATATGTCTGTTTGCACACTCAGGAGGAGAAGTGTCTGATTGCACACTCAGGTAGAGGTGTGTCGGTTTGCACACATTGGAAGAGATGTGTCTGATTGCATACTCAGGAGCAGATGTGTCTGTTGGCACACTCAGGTGGAGAAGTGTCTGATTGCACACTCAAGAGGAGATGTGTCTGATTGCACAATCAGGTGCAGATGTGTCTGTTTGCACACTCAGGTGGAGGTGTGTCTGTTTGCACACTTAGGTGCAGATGTGTCTGATTGCACACTCAGGTGCAGATGTGTCTGTTTGCACACTCAGGAGGAGAAGTGTCTGATTGCACATTCAGGAGGAGATCTGTCTGATTGCAAACTCAGGTGCAGACGTGTCTGATTGCTCACTCAGGAGGAGAAGCGTCGATTTCACACTCAAGAGGAGATGTGTTTGATTGCACACGCGGGTGCTGATGTGTCTGTTTGCACACTCAGTTGGAGGTGTGTCTGTTTGCACGCTGAGGTGGAGGTGTGTCTGTTTGCACACTCAGGAGGAGATGAGTCTGATTGCACACTCAGGTGCAGATGTGTCTGTTGGCACACTAAGGTGGAGAAGTGTCTGATTGCACACTCAGGAGCAGATGTGTCTGTTTGCACAGTCAGGTGGAGGTGTGTCTGTTTGCACACTCAGGAGGACATGTGTCTGATTGCACACTCAGGTGCAGATGTGTCTGTTGGCACACTCAGGTGGAGAAGTGTCTGATTGCACACTCAAGAGGAGACGAGTCTGATTGCACACTCAGGTGCAGATATGTCTGATTGCACACTCATGTGCAGATGTGTCTGTTTGCACACTCAGGTGCAGACATGTCTGATTGCACATTCAGGAGGAGAAGTGTCTGATTGCACACTCAGGTGCTGACGTGTCTGATTGCACACTCAAGACGAGATGTGTCTGATTGCATACTCAGATGAAGATGTGTCTGTTTGCACACTCAGGTGCAGATGTGTCTGTTGGCACACTGAGGTGGAGAAGTGTCTGATTGCTCACTCAGGAGGAGAAGCGTCGATTTCACACTCAAGAGGAGATGTGTCTGATTGCACACGCGGGTGCTGATGTGTCTGTTTGCACACTCAGTTGGAGGTGTGTCTGTTTGCACGCTGAGGTGGAGGTGTGTCTGTTTTCACACTCAGGAGGAGATGAGTCTGATTGCACACTCAGGTCCAGATGTGTCTGTTGGCACACTAAGGTGGAGAAGTGTCTGATTGCACACTCAGGAGCAGATGTGTCTGTTTGCACAGTCAGGTGGAGGTGTGTCTGTTTGCACACTCAGGAGGACATGTGTCTGATTGCACACTCAGGTGCAGATGTGTCTGTTTGCACACTCAGGTGCTGATGTGTCTGATTGCACACTCAGGTGCAGATGTGCCTGTTTGCACACTCTGGTGGGGAAGTGTCTGATTGCAGATTCAGGAGGAGATCTGTCTGATTACACACTTAGGTGCAGATGAGTCTGTTTGCACACTCAGGAGGAGGTGTGTCTGTTTGCACACTCAGGAGCAGATGTGTCTGTTTGCACACTCAGGTGGAGGTGTGACTGTTTGCACACTCAGGAGCAGATGTGTCTGTTTGCACACTCAGGTGCAGACGTGTCTG
Organism: Heterodontus francisci; assembly: GCF_036365525.1. Classification (NCBI taxonomy): domain Eukaryota; kingdom Metazoa; phylum Chordata; class Chondrichthyes; order Heterodontiformes; family Heterodontidae; genus Heterodontus; species Heterodontus francisci. Next base: position 50,312,703 of record NC_090402.1, read on the forward strand.
ATTGCACATTCAGGAGAAGTGTCTGATTGCACACTCAGGTGCAGACGTGTCTGTTGGCACACTCAGGAGGAGATGTGTCTGATTGCACACTCAGGTGCAGATGTGTCTCTTGGCACATTCAGGTGGAGGTGTGTCTGTTTGCACACTCAGGTGGAGATGTGTCTGATTGCACACTCAGGTGCAGATGTGTCTGTTGGCACACTCAGGTGGACAAATGTCTGATTGCACACTCAAGAGGAGATGTGTCTGATTGCACACTAAGGTGCAGATGTGTCTGTTTGCACACTCAGGTGGAGGTGTGTCTGTTTGCACACTCAGGAGCAGATGTGTCTGTTTGCACACTCAGGTGCAGGTGTTTCTGTTTGCACACTCAACTGGAGGTGTGTCTGTTTGCACACACAGGAAGAGATGTGTCTGATTGCACATTCAGGTGCAGATGTGTCTGTTTGCACACTCAGGTGCTGATGTGTCTGATTGCACACTCAGGTGCAGATGTGTCTGTTTGCACACTCTGGTGGAGAAGTGTCTGATTGCAGATTCAGGAGGAGATCTGTCTGATTACACACAGGTGCAGATGAGTCTGTTTGCACACTCAGGTGGAGGTGTGTCTGTTTGCACACTCAGGTGGAGGTGTGTCTGTTTGCACACTCAGGAGCAGATGTGTCTGCACGCTAAGGTGGAGGTGTGTCGGTTTGCACACTCAGGAGCACATGTGTCTGTTTGCACACTCAGGTGGAGGTGTGTCCGTTTGCACACTGAGGTGCAGATGCGTCTGTTGGCACACTCAGGAGGAGAAGTGTCTGATTGCACACTCAAGAGGAGATGAGTCTGATTGCACGCTCAGATGCAGATATGTCTGTTTGCACACTCATGTGCAGATGTGTCTGTTTGCACACTCAGGTGCAGACGTGTCTGATTGTACATTCAGGAGGAGAAGTGTCTGATTGCACACTCAGGTGCAGACGTGTCTGATTGCACACTCAGGAGGAGAAATGTCTGATTGCATACTCAAGAGGAGATGTGTCTGATTGCACACTCAGATGAAGATGTGTCTGTTTGCACACTCAGGTGGAGGTGTGTCTGTTTGCACACTCAGGAGGAGATGTGTCTGATTGCACACTCAAGAGGAGATGTGTCTGATTGCACACTAAGGTGCAGATGTGTCTGTTTGCACACTCAGGTGGAGGTGTGTATGGTTGCACACTCAGGAGCAGATGTGTCTGTTGGCACACTCAGTTGCAGATGTGTCTGATTGCACACTCAGATGTAGATGTGTCTGTTTTCACACACAGGTGCAGATGAGTCTGTTTGCACACTCAGGTGGAGGTATGTCTGTTTGCACACTCAGGAGCAGATGTGTCTGCACGCTAAGGTGGAGGGGTGTGTCTGTTTGCACACTCAGGAGCAGATGTGTCTGCACGCTAAGGTGGAGGTTTGTCTGATTGCACATTCAGGAGGAGATCTGTCTGATTGCACACTCAGGTGCAGACGTGTCTGATTGCACACTCAGGAGGAGAAGTGTCTGATTGCACACTCAAGAGGAGATGTGTCTGTTTGCACACTCAGGTGCAGATGAGTCTGTTTGCACACTCAGGTGGAGGTGTGTCTGTTTGCACACTCAGGAGCAGATGTGTCTGCATGCTAAAGTGGAGGTGTGTCTGTTTGCACACTTAGGCGGAGATGTGTCTGGTGGCACATTCAGGTGCAGATGTGCCTGTTGGCACACGCAGGTGGAGAAGTGTCTGAATGCACACTCAAGAGGAGATGTGTCTGATTGCACACTCAGGTGCAGATGTGTCTGTTTGCACACACAGGTGGAGAAGTGTCTGATTGCACATTCAGGAGGAGATCTGTCTGATTGCACACTCAGGTGCAGATGAGTCTGTTTGCACACTCAGGTGGAGGTGTGTCTGTTTGCACACTCAGGAGCAGATGTGTCTGCACGCTAAGGTGGAGGTGTGTCTGTTTGCACACTCAGGTGGAGGTGTGTCTGTTTGCACACTCAGGAGCAGATGTGTCTGTTTGCACACTCAGGTGGAGGTGTGACTGTTTGCACACTCAGGAGCAGATGTGTCTGTTTGCACACTCAGGTGCAGACGTGTCTGATTGCACATTCAGGAGGAGAAGTGTCTGATTGCACACTCAGGTGCAGACGTGTCTGTTGGCACACTCAGGAGGAGATGTGTCTGATTGCACACTCAGGTGCAGATGTGTCTCTTGGCACATTCAGGTGGAGGTGTGTCTGTTTGCACACTCAGGTGGAGATGTGTCTGATTGCACACTCAGGTGCAGATGTGTCTGTTGGCACACTCAGGTGGACAAATGTCTGATTGCACACTCAAGAGGAGATGTGTCTGATTGCACACTAAGGTGCAGATGTGTCTGTTTGCACACTCAGGTGGAGGTGTGGCTATTTGCACACTCAGGAGCAGATGTGTCTGTTTGCACACTCAGGTGCAGGTGTGTCTGTTTGCACACTCAAATGGAGGTGTGTCTGTTTGCACACACAGGAAGAGATGTGTCTGATTGCACACTCAGGTGCAGATGTGTCTGTTTGCACACTCAGGTGCTGATGTGTCTGATTGCACACTCAGGTGCAGATGTGTCTGTTTGCACACTCTGGTGGAGAAGTGTCTGATTGCAGATTCAGGAGGAGATCTGTCTGATTACACACTTAGGTGCAGATGAGTCTGTTTGCACACTCAGGTGGAGGTGTGTCTGTTTGCACACGCAGGTGGAGAAGTGTCTGAATGCACACTCAAGAGGAGATGTGTCTGATTGCACACTCAGGTGCAGATGTGTCTGTTTGCACACACAGGTGGAGAAGTGTCTGATTGCACATTCAGGAGGAGATCTGTCTGATTGCACACTCAGGTGCAGATGAGTCTGTTTGCACACTCAGGTGGAGGTGTGTCTGTTTGCACACTCAGGAGCAGATGTGTCTGCACGCTAAGGTGGAGGTGTGTCTGTTTGCACACTCAGGTGGAGGTGTGTCTGTTTGCACACTCAGGAGCAGATGTGTCTGTTTGCACACTCAGGTGGAGGTGTGACTGTTTGCACACTCAGGAGCAGATGTGTCTGTTTGCACACTCAGGTGCAGACGTGTCTGATTGCACATTCAGGAGGAGAAGTGTCTGATTGCACACAGGTGCAGACGTGTCTGTTGGCACACTCAGGAGGAGATGTGTCTGATTGCACACTCAGGTGCAGATGTGTCTCTTGGCACATTCAGGTGGAGGTGTGTCTGTTTGCACACTCAGGTGGAGATGTGTCTGATTGCACACTCAGGTGCAGATGTGTCTGTTGGCACACTCAGGTGGACAAATGTCTGATTGCACACTCAAGAGGAGATGTGTCTGATTGCACACTCAGGTGCAGATGTGTCTGTTTGCACACTCAGGTGGAGGTGTGGCTATTTGCACACTCAGGAGCAGATGTGTCTGTTTGCACACTCAGGTGCAGGTGTGTCTGTTTGCACACTCAAATGGAGGTGTGTCTGTTTGCACACACAGGAAGAGATGTGTCTGATTGCACACTCAGGTGCAGATGTGTCTGTTTGCACACTCAGGTGCTGATGTGTCTGATTGCACACTCAGGTGCAGATGTGTCTGTTTGCACACTCTGGTGGAGAAGTGTCTGATTGCACACTCAAGAGGAGATGAGTCTGATTGCACACTCAGGTGCAGATATGTGCAGATATGTCTGTTTGCACACTCATGTGCAGATGTGTCTGTTTGCACACTCAGGTGCAGACGTGTCTGATTGTACATTCAGGAGGAGAAGTGTCTGATTGCACACTCAGGTGCAGACGTGTCTGATTGCACACTCAGGAGGAGAAATGTCTGATTGCATAGTCAAGAGGAGATGTGTCTGATTGCACACTCAGATGAAGATGTGTCTGTTTGCACACTCAGGTGGAGGTGTGTCTGTTTGCACACTCAGGAGGAGATGTGTCTGATTGCACCCTCAAGAGGAGATGTGTCTGATTGCACACTAAGGTGCAGATGTGTCTGTTTGCACACTCAGGTGGAGGTGTGTATGTTTGCACACTCAGGAGCAGATGTGTCTGTTGGCACACTCAGTTGCAGATGTGTCTGATTGCACACTCAGATGTAGATGTGTCTGTTTGCACACACAGGTGCAGATGAGTCTGTTTGCACACTCAGGTGGAGGTGTGTCTGTTTGCACACTCAGGAGCAGATGTATCTGCACGCTAAGGTGGAGGTGTGTCTGTTTGCACACTCAGGAGCAGATGTGTCTGCACGCTAAGGTGGAGGTGTGTCTGATTGCACATTCAGGAGGAGATCTGTCTGATTGCACACTCAGGTGCAGACGTGTCTGATTGCACACTCAGGAGGAGAAGTGTCTGATTGCACACTCAGGAGCAGATGTGTCTGCATGCTAAGGTGGAGGTGTGTCTGTTTGCACACTTTAGGATGAGGTGTGGCTGACTGCACACTCAGGTGCTGATGTGTCTGATTGCACATTCAGGTGCAGATGTGTCTGTTTGCACACTCAGGTGGAGAAGTGTCTGATTGCACACTCAGGAGGAGATGTGTCTGGTGGCACATTCAGTTGCAGACGAGTCTGTTTGCACACTCAGGTGGAGGTGTGTCTGTTTGCACACTCAGGAGCAGATGTGTCTGCATGCTAAGGTGGAGGTGTGTCTGTTTGCACACTTAGCTGGAGATGTGTCTGGTGGCACATTCAGGTGCAGATGTGCCTGTTGGCACACGCAGGTGGAGAAGTGTTTGAATGCACACTCAAGAGGAGATGTGTCTGATTGCACACTCAGGTGCAGATGTGTCTGTTTGCACACACAGGTGGAGAAGTGTCTGATTGCACATTCAGGAGGAGATCTGTCTGATTGCACACTCAGGTGCAGATGAGTCTGTTTGCACACTCAGGAGGAGATGTGTCTGCACGCTAAGCTGGAGGTGTGTCTGTTGGCACACTCAGGAGCAGATGTGTCTGGTGGCACATTCAGGTGCAGATGAATCTGTTTGCACACTCAGGTGGAGGTGTGACTGTTTGCACACTCAGGAGCAGATGTGTCTGCACGCTAAGGTGGAGGTGTGTCTGTTTGCACACTCAGGAGCAGATGTGTCTGCACGCTAAGGTGGAGGTGTGTCTGATTGCACATTCAGGAGGAGATCTGTCTGATTGCACACTCAGGTGCAGACGTGTCTGATTGCACACTCAGGAGGAGAAGTGTCTGATTGCACACTCAAGAGGAGATGTGTCTGATTGCACACTCAGGTGCAGATGAGTCTGTTTGCACACTCAGGTGGAGGTGTGTCTGTTTGCACACTCAGTAGCAGATGTGTCTGCATGCTAAGGTGGAGGTGTGTCTGTTTGCACACTTAGGCGGAGATGTGTCTGGTGGCACATTCAGGTGCAGATGTGCCTGTTGGCACACGCAGGTGGAGAAGAGTCTGAATGCACACTCAAGAGGAGATGTGTCTGATTGCACACTCAGGTGCAGATGTGTCTGTTTGCACACTCAGGTGGAGGTGTGTTTGTTTGCACACTCAGGAGGAGATGTGTCTGACTGCACACTCAGGTGCAGATGTGTCTGTTTGCACACTCAGGTGGAGGTTTGTCTGTTTGCACACTCAGGAGCAGATGTGTCTGTTTGCACGCAAAGGTGGAGGTGTGTCTGTTTGCACACTCAGGAGGAGATGTGTCTGATTGCATACTCAGGTGCAGATGTGTCTGATTGCACGTTCAGATGGAGGTGTGTCTGTTTGCACATTCAGGAGGTGATGGGTCTGATGTACACTCAGGAGCACGTGTGTCTGTTTGCACACCTTAGGATGAGGTGTGGCTGACTGCACACTCAGGTACTGATGTGTCTGATTGCACATTCAGGTGCAGATGTGCCTGTTGGCACACGCAGGTGGAGAAGTGTCTGATTGCACTCTCAAGAGGAGATGTGTCTGATTGCACACTAAGGTGCAGATGTGTCTGTTTGCACACTCAGGTGGAGGTGTGTCTGTTTGCACACTCAGGAGCAGATGTGTCTGTTTGCACACTCAGGTGCAGGTGTGTCTGTTTGCACACTCAAATGGAGGTGTGTCTGTTTGCACACACAGGAAGAGATGTGTCTGATTGCACACTCAGGTGCAGCTGTGTCTGTTTGCACACTCAGGTGCTGATGTGTCTGATTGCACACTCAGGTGCAGATGTGTCTGTTTGCACACTCTGGTGGAAAAGTGTCTGATTGCACATTCAGGAGGAGATCTGTCTGATTACACACTTAGGTGCAGATGAGTCTGTTTGCACACTCAGGTGGAGGTGTGTCTGTTTGCACACTCAGGATCAGATGTGTCTGCACGCTAAGGTGGAGGTGTGTCTGTTTGCACACTCAGGAGAACATGTGTCTGTTTGCACACTCAGGTGGAGGTGTGTCCGTTTGCACACTGAGGTGCAGATGCGTCTGTTGGCACACTCAGGAGGAGAAGTGTCTGATTGCACACTCAAGACGAGATGAGTCTGATTGCACACTCAGGTGCAGATATGTCTGTTTGCACACTCATGTGCAGATGTGTCTGTTTGCACACTCAGGTGCAGACGTGTCTGATTGTACATTCAGGAGGAGAAGTGTCTGATTGCACACTCAGGTGCAGACGTGTCTGATTGCACACTCAGGAGGAGAAATGTCTGATTGCATAGTCAAGAGGAGATATGTCTGATTGCACACTCAGATGAAGATGTGTCTGTTTGCACACTCAGGTGGAGGTGTGTCTGTTTGCAAACTCAGGAGGAGATGAGTCTGATTGCACCCTCAAGAGGAGATGTGTCTGATTGCACACTAAGGTGCAGATGTGTCTGTTTGCACACTCAGGTGGAGGTGTGTATGTTTGCACACTCAGGAGCAGATGTGTCTGTTGGCACACTCAGTTGCAGATGTGTCTGATTGCACACTCAGATGTAGATGTGTCTGTTTGCACACACAGGTGCAGATGAGTCTGTTTGCACACTCAGGTGGAGGTGTGTCTGTTTGCACACTCAAGAGCAGATGTGTCTGCACGCTAAGGTGGAGGTGTGTCTGTTTGCACACTCAGGAGCAGATGTGTCTGCACGCTAAGGTGGAGGTGTGTCTGATTGCACATTCAGGAGGAGATCTGTCTGATTGCACACTCAGGTGCAGATGTGTCTGTTGGCACACTCAGTTGCAGATGTGTCTGATTGCACACTCAGATGTAGATGTGTCTGTTTGCACACACAGGTGCAGATGAGTCTGTTTGCACACTCAGGTGGAGGTGTGTCTGTTTGCACACTCAGGAGCAGATGTGTCTGCACACTCAGGTGGAGGTGTGTCTGTTTGCACACTCAGGAGCAGATGTGTCTGCATGCTAAGGTGGAGGTGTGTCTGTTTGCACACTTAGGCGGAGATGTGTCTGGTGGCACATTCAGGTGCAGATGTGCCTGTTGGCACACTCAGGTGGAGGTGTGTTTGTTTGCACACTCAGGAAGAGATGTGTCTGACTGCACACTCAGGTGCAGATGTGTCTGTTTGCACACTCAGGTGGTGGTTTGTCTGTTTGCACACTCAGGAGCAGATGTGTCTGTTTGCATGCAAAGGTGGAGGTGTGTCTGTTTGCACACTCAGGAGGAGATGTGTCTGATTGAATACTCAGGTGCAGATGTGTCTGATTGCACATTCAGATGGAGGTGTGTCTGTTTGCACATTCAGGAGGTGATGGGTCTGATGTACACTCAGGAGCACGTGTGTCTGTTTGCACACTTTAGGATGAGGTGTGGCTGACTGCACACTCAGGAGGAGATGTGTCTGTTTGCACACTCAGGTGCAGGTGTGTCTGTTTGCACACTCAAATGGAGGTGTGTCTGTTTGCTCACACAGGAAGAGATGTGTCTGATTGCACACTCAGGTGCAGATGTGTCTGTTTGCACACTCAGGTGCTGATGTGTCTGATTGCACACTCAGGTGCAGATGTGTCTGTTTGCACACTCTGGTGGAGAAGTGTCTGATTGCAGATTCAGGAGGAGATGTGTCTGCACGCTAAGGTGGAGGTGTGTCTGTTTGCACACTCAGGAGCACATGTGTCTGTTTGCACACTCAGGTGGAGGTGTGTTAGTTTGCACACTGAGGTGCAGATGCGTCTGTTGGCACACTCAGGTGGAGGTGTGTCTGTTTGCACACTCAGGAGCAGATGTGTCTGCACGCTAAGGTGGAGGTGTGTCTGTTTGCACACTCAGGAGCACATGTGTCTGTTTGCACACTCAGGTGGAGGTGTGTCTGTTTGCACACTCAGGAGCAGATGTGTCTGTTTGCACACTCAGGTGCAGGTGTGTCTGTTTGCACACTCAAATGGAGGTGTGTCTGTTTGCACACACAGGAAGAGATGTGTCTGATTGCACACTCAGGTGCAGATGTGTCTGTTTGCACACTCAGGTGGAGGTGTGACTGTTTGCACACTCAGGAGCAGATGAGTCTGTTTGCACACTCAGTTGCAGACGTGTCTGATTGCACATTCAGGAGGAGAAGTGTCTGATTGCACACTCAGGTGCAGACGTGTCTGTTGGCACACTCAGGAGGAGATGTGTCTGATTGCACACTCAGGTGCAGATGTGTCTCTTGGCACATTCAGGTGGAGGTGTGTCTGTTTGCACACTCAGGTGGAGATGTGTCTGATTGCACACTCAGGTGCAGAGGTGTCTGTTGGCACACTCAGGTGGACAAATGTCTGATTGCACACTCAAGAGGAGATGTGTCTGATTGCACACTAAGGTGCAGATGTGTCTGTTTGCACACTCAGGTGGAGGTGTGTCTGTTTGCACACTCAGGAGCAGACATGTCTGTTTGCACACTCAGGTGCAGGTGTGTCTGTTTACACACTCAAATGGAGGTGTGTCTGTTTGCACACACAGGAAGAGATGTGTCTGATTGCACACTCAGGTGCAGCTGTGTCTGTTTGCACACTCAGGTGCTGATGTGTCTGATTGCACACTCAGGTGCAGATGTGTCTGTTTGCACACTCTGGTGGAGAAGTGTCTGATTGCAGATTCAGGAGGAGATCTGTCTGATTACACACTTAGGTGCAGATGAGTCTGTTTGCACACTCAGGTGGAGGTGTGTCTGTTTGCACACTCAGGAGCAGATGTGTCTGCACGCTAAGGTGGAGGTGTGTCTGTTTGCACACTCAGGAGAACATGTGTCTGTTTGCACACTCAGGTGGAGGTGTGTCCGTTTGCACACTGAGGTGCAGATGCGTCTGTTGGCTCACTCAGGAGGAGAAGTGTCTGATTGCACACTCAAGAGGAGATGAGTCTGATTGCACACTCAGGTGCAGATATGTCTGTTTGCACACTCATGTGCAGATGTGTCTGTTTGCACACTCAGGTGCAGACGTGTCTGATTGTACATTCAGGAGGAGAAGTGTCTGATTGCACACTCAGGTGCAGACGTGTCTGATTGCACACTCAGGAGGAGAAATGTCTGATTGCATAGTCAAGAGGAGATATGTCTGATTGCACACTCAGATGAAGATGTGTCTGTTTGCACACTCAGGTGGAGGTGTGTCTGTTTGCACACTCAGGAGGAGATGAGTCTGATTGCACCCTCAAGAGGAGATGTGTCTGATTGCACACTAAGGTGCAGATGTGTCTGTTTGCACACTCAGGTGGAGGTGTGTATGTTTGCACACTCAGGAGCAGATGTGTCTGTTGGCACACTCAGTTGCAGATGTGTCTGATTGCACACTCAGATGTAGATGTGTCTGTTTGCACACACAGGTGCAGATGAGTCTGTTTGCACACTCAGGTGGAGGTGTGTCTGTTTGCACACTCAGGAGCAGATGTGTCTGCATGCTAAGGTGGAGGTGTGTCTGTTTGCACACTTAGGCGGAGATGTGTCTGGTGGCACATTCAGGTGCAGATGTGCCTGTTGGCACACTCAGGTGGAGGTGTGTTTGTTTGCACACTCAGGAAGAGATGTGTCTGACTGCACACTCAGGTGCAGATGTGTCTGTTTGCACACTCAGGTGGTGGTTTGTCTGTTTGCACACTCAGGAGCAGATGTGTCTGTTTGCATGCAAAGGTGGAGGTGTGTCTGTTTGCACACTCAGGAGGAGATGTGTCTGATTGAATACTCAGGTGCAGATGTGTCTGATTGCACATTCAGATGGAGGTGTGTCTGTTTGCACATTCAGGAGGTGATGGGCCTGATGTACACTCAGGAGCACGTGTGTCTGTTTGCACACTTTAGGATGAGGTGTGGCTGACTGCACACTCAGGAGGAGATGTGTCTGTTTGCACACTCAGGTGCAGGTGTGTCTGTTTGCACACTCAAATGGAGGTGTGTCTGTTTGCTCACACAGGAAGAGATGTGTCTGATTGCACACTCAGGTGCAGATGTGTCTGTTTGCACACTCAGGTGCTGATGTGTCTGATTGCACACTCAGGTGCAGATGTGTCTGTTTGCACACTCTGGTGGAGAAGTGTCTGATTGCAGATTCAGGAGGAGATGTGTCTGCACGCTAAGGTGGAGGTGTGTCTGTTTGCACACTCAGGAGCACATGTGTCTGTTTGCACACTCAGGTGGAGGTGTGTTAGTTTGCACACTGAGGTGCAGATGCGTCTGTTGGCACACTCAGGTGGAGGTGTGTCTGTTTGCACACTCAGGAGCAGATGTGTCTGCACGCTAAGGTGGAGGTGTGTCTGTTTGCACACTCAGGAGCACATGTGTCTGTTTGCACACTCAGGTGGAGGTGTGTCTGTTTGCACACTCAGGTGGAGGTGTGTCTGTTTGCACACTCAGGAGCAGATGTGTCTGTTTGCACACTCAGGTGCAGGTGTGTCTGTTTGCACACTCAAATGGAGGTGTGTCTGTTTGCACACACAGGAAGAGATGTGTCTGATTGCACACTCAGGTGCAGATGTGTCTGTTTGCACACTCAGGTGCTGAAGTGTCTGATTGCACACTAAGGTGCAGATGTGTCTGTTTGCACACTCAGGTGGAGGTGTGTATGTTTGCACACTCAGGAGCAGATGTGTCTGTTGGCACACTCAGTTGCAGATGTGTCTGATTGCACACTCAGATGTAGATGTGTCTGTTTGCACACACAGGTGCAGATGAGTCTGTTTGCACACTCAGGTGGAGGTGTGTCTGTTTGCACACTCAGGAGCAGATGTGTCTGCACGCTAAGGTGGAGGTGTGTCTGATTGCACATTCAGGAGGAGATCTGTCTGATTGCACACTCAGGTGCAGATGAGTCTGTTTGCACACTCAGGTGGAGGTGTGTCTATTTGCACACTCAGGAGCAGATGTGTCTGCATGCTAAGGTGGAGGTGTGTCTGTTTGCACACTTAGGCGGAGATGTGTCTGGTGGCACATTCAGGTGCAGATGTGCCTGTTGGCACACGCAGGTGGAGAAGAGTATGAATGCACACTCAAGAGGAGATGTGTCTGATTGCACACTCAGGTGCAGATGTGTCTGTTTGCACACTCAGGTGGAGGTGTGTTTGTTTGCACACTCAGTAAGAGATGTGTCTGACTGCACACTCAGGTGCAGATGTGTCTGTTTGCACACTCAGGTGGAGGTTTGTCTGTTTGCACACTCAGGAGCAGATGTGTCTGTTTGCACGCAAAGGTGGAGGTGTGTCTGTTTGCACACTCAGGAGGAGATGTGTCTGATTGAATACTCAGGTGCAGATGTGTCTGATTGCACATTCAGATGGAGGTGTGTCTGTTTGCACATTCAGGAGGTGATGGGTCTGATGTACACTCAGGAGCACGTGTGTCTGTTTGCACACTTTAGGATGAGGTGTGGCTGACTGCACACTCAGGAGGAGATGTGTCTGTTTGCACACTCAGGTGCAGGTGTGTCTGTTTGCACACTCAAATGGAGGTGTGTCTGTTTGCTCACACAGGAAGAGATGTGTCTGATTGCACACTCAGGTGCAGATGTGTCGGTTTGCACACTCAGGTGCTGATGTGTCTGATTGCACACTCAGGTGCAGATGTGTCTGTTTGCACACTCTGGTGGAGAAGTGTCTGATTGCAGATTCAGGAGGAGATGTGTCTGCACGCTAAGGTGGAGGTGTGTCTGTTTGCACACTCAGGAGCACATGTGTCTGTTTGCACACTCAGGTGGAGGTGTGTCAGTTTGCACACTGAGGTGCAGATGCGTCTGTTGGCACACTCAGGTGGAGGTGTGTCTGTTTGCACACTCAGGAGCAGATGTGTCTGCACGCTAAGGTGGAGGTGTGTCTGTTTGCACACTCAGGAGCACATGTGTCTGTTTGCACACTCAGGTGGAGGTGTGTCCGTTTGCACACTGAGGTGCAGATGCGTCTGATGGCACACTCAGGAGGAGTAGTGTCTGATTGCACACTCAAGAGGAGATGAGTCTGATTGCACACTCAGGTGCAGAAATGTCTGTTTGCACACTCATGTGCAGATGTGTCTGTTTGCACACTCAGGTGCAGATGAGTCTGATTGTACATTCAGATGGAGGTATGTCTGATTGCACACTCAGGTGCAGACGTGTCTGATTGCACACTCAGGAGGAGAAATGTCTGATTGCATAGTCAAGAGGAGATGTGTCTGATTGCACACTCAGGTGCAGACGTGTCTGATTGCACATTCAGGAGGAGAAGTGTCTGATTGCACACTCAGGTGCAGACGTGTCTGTTGGCACACTCAGGAGGAGATGTGTCTGATTGCACACTCAGGTGCAGATGTGTCTCTTGGCACATTCAGGTGGAGGTGTGTCTGTTTGCACACTCAGGTGGAGATGTGTCTGATTGCACACTCAGGTGCAGATGTGTCTGTTGGCACACTCAGGTGGACAAATGTCTGATTGCACACTCAGGAGAAGATGTGTCTGTTTGCACACTCAGGTGCAGGTGTGTCTGTTTGCACACTCAGGAGCAGATGTGTCTGTTTGCACACTCAGGTGCAGGTGTGTCTGTTTGCACACTCAAATGGAGGTGTGTCTGTTTGCACACTCAGGTGCAGATATGTCTGTTTGCACAATCATGTGCAGATGTGTCTGTTTGCACACTCAGGTGCAGGTGTGTCTGTTTGCACACTCAAATGGAGTTGTGTCTGTTTGCACACTCAGGTGCAGATATGTCTGTTTGCACACTCATGTGCAGATGTGTCTGTTTGCACACTCAGGTGCAGATGTGTCTGTTTGCACACTCAGGTGCAGACGTGTCTGATTGTACATTCAGGAGGAGAAGTGTATGATTGCACACTCAGGTGCAGACGTGTCTGATTGCACACTCAGGAGGAGAAATGTCTGATTGCACAGTCAAGAGGAGATGTGTCTGATTGCACACTCAGATGAAGATGTGTCTGTTTGCACACTCAGGTGGAGGTGTGTCTGTTTGCACACTCAGGAGGAGATGTGTCTGATTGCACCCTCAAGAGGAGATGTGTCTGATTGCACACTAAGGTGCAGATGTGTCTGTTTGCACACTCAGGTGGAGGTGTGTATGTTTGCACACTCAGGAGCAGATGTGTCTGTTGGCACACTCAGTTGCAGATGTGTCTGATTGCACACTCAGATGTAGATGTGTCTGTTTGCACACACAGGTGCAGATGAGTCTGTTTGCACACTCAGGTGGAGGTGTGTCTGTTTGCACACTCAGGAGCAGATGTGTCTGCACGCTAAGGTGGAGGTGTGTCTGTTTGCACACTCAGGAGCAGATGTGTCTGCACGCTAAGGTGGAGGTGTGTCTGATTGCACATTCAGGAGGAGATCTGTCTGATTGCACACTCAGGTGCAGACGTGTCTGATTGCACGCTCAGGAGGAGAAGTGTCTGATGCACACTCAGGAGCAGATGTGTCTGCATGCTAAGGTGGAGGTGTGTCTGTTTGCACACTTTAGGATGAGTTGTGGCTGACTGCACACTCAGGTGCTGATGTGTCTGATTGCACATTCAGGTGCAGATGTGTCTGTTTGCACACTCAGGTGGAGAAGTGTCTGATTGCACACTCAGGAGGAGATGTGTCTGGTGGCACATTCAGTTGCAGACGAGTCTGTTTGCACACTCAGGTGGAGGTGTGTCTGTTTGCACACTCAGGAGCAGATGTGTCTGCATGCTAAGGTGGAGGTGTGTCTGTTTGCACACTTAGGTGGAGATGTGTCTGGTGGCACATTCAGGTACAGATGTGCCTGTTGGCACACGCAGGTGGAGAAGTGTTTGAATGCACACTCAAGAGGAGATGTGTCGGATTGCACACTCAGGTGCAGATGTGTCTGTTTGCACACACAGGTGGAGAAGTGTCTGATTGCACATTCAGGAGGAGATCTGTCTGATTGCACACTCAGGTGCAGATGAGTCTGTTTGCACACTCAGGAGGAGATGTGTCTGCACGCTAAGGTGGAGGTGTGTCTGTTTGCACACTCAGGAGCAGATGTGTCTGGTGGCACATTCAGGTGCAGATGAGTCTGTTTGCACACTCAGGTGGAGGTGTGACTGTTTGCACACTCAGGAGCAGATGTGTCTGCACGCTAAGGTGGAGGTGTGTCTGTTTGCACACTCAGGAGCAGATGTGTCTGCACGCTAAGGTGGAGGTGTGTCTGATTGCACATTCAGGAGGAGATCTGTCTGATTGCACACTCAGGTGCAGACGTGTCTGATTGCACACTCAGGAGGAGAAGTGTCTGATTGCACACTCAAGAGGAGATGTGTCTGATTGCACACTCAGGTGCAGATGAGTCAGTTTGCACACTCAGGTGGAGGTGTGTCTGTTTGCACACTCAGTAGCAGATGTGTCTGCATGCTAAGGTGGAGGTGTCTCTGTTTGCACACTTAGGCGGAGATGTGTCTGGTGGCACATTCAGGTGCAGATGTGCCTGTTGGCACACGCAGGTGGAGAAGAGTCTGAATGCACACTCAAGAGGAGATGTGTCTGATTGCACACTCAGGTGCAGATGTGTCTGTTTGCACACTCAGGTGGAGGTGTGTTTGTTTGCACACTCAGGAGGAGATGTGTCTGACTGCACACTCAGGTGCAGATGTGTCTGTTTGCACACTCAGGTGGAGGTTTGTCTGTTTGCACACTCAGGAGCAGATGTGTCTGTTTGCACGCAAAGGTGGAGGTGTGTCTGTTTGCACACTCAGGAGGAGATGTGTCTGATTGCATACTCAGGTGCAGATGTGTCTGATTGCACGTTCAGATGGAGGTGTGTCTGTTTGCACATTCAGGAGGTGATGGGTCTGATGTACACTCAGGAGCACGTGTGTCTGTTTGCACACCTTAGGATGAGGTGTGGCTGACTGCACACTCAGGTACTGATGTGTCTGATTGCACATTCAGGTGCAGATGTGCCTGTTGGCACACGCAGGTGGAGAAGTGTCTGAATGCACACTCAAGAGGAGATGTGTCTGATTGCACACTCAGGTGCAGATGTGTCTGTTTGCACACACAGGTGGAGAAGTGTCTGATTGCACATTCAGGAGGAGATCTGTCTGATTGCACACTCAGGTGCAGATGAGTCTGTTTGCACACTCAGGTGGAGGTGTGTCTGTTTGCACACTCAGGAGCAGATGTGTCTGTACGCTAAGGTGGAGGTGTGTCTGTTTGCACACTCAGGAGGAGATGTGTCTGGTGGCACATTCAGGTGCAGATTCGTCTGTTTGCACACTCAGGAGGAGGTGTGTCTGTTTGCACACTCAGGAGCAGATGTGTCTGTTTGCACACTCAGGTGGAGGTGTGACTGTTTGCACACTCAGGAGCAGATGTGTCTGTTTGCACACTCAGGTGCAGACGTGTCTGATTGCACATTCAGGAGGAGAAGTGTCTGATTGCACACTCAGGTGCAGACGTGTCTGTTGGCACACTCAGGAGGAGATGTGTCTGATTGCACACTCAGGTGCAGATGTGTCTCTTGGCACATTCAGGTGGAGGTGTGTCTGTTTGCACACTCAGGTGGAGATGTGTCTGATTGCACACTCAGGTGCAGATGTGTCTGTTGGCACACTCAGGTGGACAAATGTCTGATTGCACACTCAAGAGGAGATGTGTTTGATTGCACACTAAGGTGCAGATGTGTCTGTTTGCATACTCAGGTGGAGGTGTGTCTGTTTGCACACTCAGGAGCAGATGTGTCTGTTTGCACACTCAGGTGCAGGTGTGTCTGTTTGCACACTCAAATGGAGGTGTGTCTGTTTGCACACACAGGAAGAGATGTGTCTGATTGCACACTCAGGTGCAGATGTGTCTGTTTGCACACTCAGGTGCTGAAGTGTCTGATTGCACACTCAGGTGCAGATATGTCTGTTTGCACACTCTGGTGGAGAAGTGTCTGATTGCAGATTCAGGAGGAGATCTGTCTGATTACACACTTAGGTGCAGATGAGTCTGTTTGCACACTCAGGTGGAGGTGTGTCTGTTTGCACACTCAGGAGCAGATGTGTCTGCACGCTAAGGTGGAGGTGTGTCTGTTTGCACACTCAGGAGAACATGTGTCTGTTTGCACACTCAGGTGGAGGTGTGTCCGTTTGCACACTGAGGTGCAGATGCGTCTGTTGGCACACTCAGGAGGAGAAGTGTCTGATTGCACACTCAAGAGGAGATGAGTCTGATTGCACACTCAGGTGCAGATATGTCTGTTTGCACACTCATGTGCAGATGTGTCTGTTTGCACACTCAGGTGCAGACGTGTCTGATTGTACATTCAGGAGGAGAAGTGTCTGATTGCACACTCAGGTGCAGACGTGTCTGATTGCACACTCAGGAGGAGAAATGTCTGATTGCATAGTCAAGAGGAGATATGTCTGATTGCACACTCAGATCAAGATGTGTCTGTTTGCACACTCAGGTGGAGATGTGTCTGTTTGCACACTCAGGAGGAGATGAGTCTGATTGCACCCTCAAGAGGAGATGTGTCTGATTGCACACTAAGGTGCAGATGTGTCTGTTTGCACACTCAGGTGGAGGTGTGTATGTTTGCACACTCAGGAGCAGATGTGTCTGTTGGCACACTCAGTTGCAGATGTGTCTGATTGCACACTCAGATGTAGATGTGTCTGTTTGCACACACAGGTGCAGATGAGTCTGTTTGCACACTCAGGTGGAGGTGTGTCTGTTTGCACACTCAGGAGCAGATGTGTCTGCACGCTAAGGTGGAGGTGTGTCTGATTGCACATTCAGGAGGAGATCTGTCTGATTGCACACTCAGGTGCAGATGAATCTGTTTGCACACTCAGGAGCAGGTGTGTCTATTTGCACACTCAGGAGCAGATGTGTCTGCATGCTAAGGTGGAGGTGTGTCTGTTTGCACACTTAGGCGGAGATGTGTCTGGTGGCACATTCAGGTGCAGATGTGCCTGTTGGCACACGCAGGTGGAGAAGAGTCTGAATGCACACTCAAGAGGAGATGTGTCTGATTGCACACTCAGGTGCAGATGTGTCTGTTTGCACACTCAGGTGGAGGTGTGTTTGTTTGCACACTCAGGAAGAGATGTGTCTGACTGCACACTCAGGTGCAGATGTGTCTGTTTGCACACTCAGGTGGAGGTTTGTCTGTTTGCACACTCAGGAGCAGATGTGTCTGTTTGCACGCAAAGGTGGAGGTGTGTCTGTTTGCACACTCAGGAGGAGATGTGTCTGATTGAATACTCAGGTGCAGATGTGTCTGATTGCACATTCAGATGGAGGTGTGTCTGTTTGCACATTCAGGAGGTGATGGGTCTGATGTACACTCAGGAGCACGTGTGTCTGTTTGCACACTTTAGGATGAGGTGTGGCTGACTGCACACTCAGGAGGAGATGTGTCTGTTTGCACACTCAGGTGCAGGTGTGTCTGTTTGCACACTCAAATGGAGGTGTGTCTGTTTGCTCACACAGGAAGAGATGTGTCTGATTGCACACTCAGGTGCAGATGTATCTGTTTGCACACTCAGGTGCTGATGTGTCTGATTGCACACTCAGGTGCAGATGTGTCTGTTTGCACACTCTGGTGGAGAAGTGTCTGATTGCAGATTCAGGAGGAGATGTGTCTGCACGCTAAGGTGGAGGTGTGTCTGTTTGCACACTCAGGAGCACATGTGTCTGTTTGCACACTCAGGTGGAGGTGTGTCAGTTTGCACACTGAGGTGCAGATGCGTCTGTTGGCACACTCAGGTGGAGGTGTGTCTGTTTGCACACTCAGGAGCAGATGTGTCTGCACGCTAAGGTGGAGGTGTGTCTGTTTGCACACTCAGGAGCACATGTGTCTGTTTGCACACTCAGGTGGAGGTGTGTCCGTTTGCACACTCAGGAGGAGAAGTGTCTGATTGCACACTCAAGAGGAGATGTGTCTGCTCGCACACTCAGGTGCAGATGAGTCTGTTTGCACACTCAGGTGGAGGTGTGTCTGTTTGCACACTCAGGAGTAGATGTGTCTGCATGCTAAGGTGGAGGTGTGTCTGTTTGCACACTTAGGCGCAGATGTGTCTGGTGGTACATTCAGGTGCAGATGTGCCTGTTTGCACACTTTAGGATGAGGTGTGGCTGACTGCATACTCAGGTGGAGGTGTGTCCTATTGCACACTCAGGTGCAGATGTGTCTGTTGGCACACTCAGGTGGAGAAGTGTCTGATTGCTCACTCAAGAGGAGAAGTGTCTGATTGCACACTCAAGAGGAGACGAGTCTGATTGCACACTCAGGTGCAGATATGTCTGATTGCACACTCATGTACAGATGTGTCTGATTGCACACTCAGGTGCAGACGTGTCTGATTGCACATTCAGGAGGAGATGTGTCTGATTGGACACTCAGATGAAGATGTGTCTGTTTGCACACTCAGGTGGAGGTGTGTCTGTTTGCACACTCAGGAGGAGATGTGTCTGTTGGCAAACTCAGGTGGACAAGTGTCTGATTTCACACTCAAGAGGAGATGTGTCTCATTGCACACTCAGGTGCAGACGTGTCTGAATGCACATTCAGGAGGAGATGTGTCTGATTGCAAACTAAGGTGCAGATGTGTCTGGTGGCACATTCAGGTGCAGATGAGTCTGTTTGCACACAGAGGTGGAGGTGTGTCTGTTTGCACACTCAGGAGCAGATGAGTCTGTACGCTAAGGTGGAGGTGTGTCTGTTTGCACACTCAGGAGCAGATGTGTTTCTTTGCACACTCAGGTGGAGGTGTGTCTGTTTGCACACTCAGGAGCAGATGTGTCTGCACGCTAAGGTGGAGGTGTGTCTGTTGGCACACTCAGGTGGAGAAGTGCCTGATTACACACTCAAGAGGATACGAGTCTGATTGCACACTCAGGTGCAGATATGTCTGATTGCACACTCATGTGCAGATGTGTCTTTTTGCACACTCAGGTGCAGACGTGTCTGATTGCACACTCAGGAGGACAAGTGTCTGATTGAACACTCAAGAGGAGATGAGTCTGATTGCACACTCAGGAGGAGAAGTGTCTGATTGCACACCAAGGTGCAGATGTGTCTGTTGGCACACTCAGGTGGAGGTGTGTCTGTTTGCACACTCAGGAGGAGATGTGTCTGATTGCACACTCAGGTGCAGACGTGTCTGTTGGCACACTCAGGTGGACAAGTGTCTGATTGCACACTCAAGAGGAGATGTGTCTGATTGCACACTCATGTGCAGATGTGTCTGTTTGCACACTCAGGTGCAGACGTGTCTGATTGCACATTCAGGAGGAGAAGTGTCTGATTGCACACTCAGGTGCAGACGTGGTTGATTGCACACTCAGGAGGAGAAGTGTCTGATTGCACACTCAAGAGGAGTTGTGTCTGATTGCACACTAAGGTGCAGATGTGTCTGTTGGCACACTCAGGTGGAGGTGTGTCTGTTTGCACACTCAGGAGGAGATGTGTCTGATTGCACACTCAGGTGCAGATGTGTCTGTTGGCACACTCAGGTTGACAAGTGTCTGATTGCACACTCAAGAGGAGATGTGTCTGATTGCACACTCAGGTGCAGATGTGTCTGTTTGCACACTCAGGTGGAGGTTGTCTGTTTGCACACTCAGGAGCAGGTGTGTCTGTTTGCACACTCAGTAGCAGATGTGTCTGTTTGCACACTCAGGTGGAGAAGTGTCTGATTGCACATTCAGGAGGAGATCTGTCTGATTGCACACTCAGGTGCAGACGTGTCTGATTGCACAGTCAGGAGGAGAAGTGTCTGATTGCACACTCAAGAGGAGATGTGTCTGCTTGCACACTCAGGTGCAGATGAGTCTGTTTGCACACTCAGGTGGAGGTGTGTCTGTTTGCACACTCAGGAGTAGATGTGTCTGCATGCTAAGGTGGAGGTGTGTCTGTTTGCACACTTAGGCGGAGATGTGTCTGGTGGTACATTCAGGTGCAGATGTGCCTGTTTGCACACTTTAGGATGAGGTGTGGCTGACTGCATACTCAGGTGGAGGTGTGTCCTATTGCACACTCAGGTGCAGATGTGTCTGTTGGCACACTCAGGTGGAGAAGTGTCTGATTGCTCACTCAAGAGGAGAAGTGTCTGATTGCACACTCAAGAGGAGACGAGTCTGATTGCACACTCAGGTGCAGATATGTCTGATTGCACACTCATGTACAGATGTGTCTGATTGCACACTCAGGTGCAGACGTGTCTGATTGCACATTCAGGAGGAGATGTGTCTGATTGGACACTCAGATGAAGATGTGTCTGTTTGCACACTCAGGTGGAGGTGTGTCTGTTTGCACACTCAGGAGGAGATGTGTCTGTTGGCAAACTCAGGTGGACAAGTGTCTGATTTCACACTCAAGAGGAGATGTGTCTCATTGCACACTCAGGTGCAGACGTGTCTGAATGCACATTCAGGAGGAGATGTGTCTGATTGCAAACTAAGGTGCAGATGTGTCTGGTGGCACATTCAGGTGCAGATGAGTCTGTTTGCACACAGAGGTGGAGGTGTGTCTGTTTGCACACTCAGGAGCAGATGAGTCTGTACGCTAAGGTGGAGGTGTGTCTGTTTGCACACTCAGGAGCAGATGTGTCTCTTTGCACACTCAGGTGGAGGTGTGTCTGTTTGCACACTCAGGAGCAGATGTGTCTGCACGCTAAGGTGGAGGTGTGTCTGTTGGCACACTCAGGTGGAGAAGTGCCTGATTACACACTCAAGAGGATACGAGTCTGATTGCACACTCAGGTGCAGATATGTCTGATTGCACACTCATGTGCAGATGTGTCTTTTTGCACACTCAGGTGCAGACGTGTCTGATTGCACACTCAGGAGGACAAGTGTCTGATTGAACACTCAAGAGGAGATGAGTCTGATTGCACACTCAGGAGGAGAAGTGTCTGATTGCACACCAAGGTGCAGATGTGTCTGTTGGCACACTCAGGTGGAGGTGTGTCTGTTTGCACACTCAGGAGGAGATGTGTCTGATTGCACACTCAGGTGCAGACGTGTCTGTTGGCACACTCAGGTGGACAAGTGTCTGATTGCACACTCAAGAGGAGATGTGTCTGATTGCACACTCATGTGCAGATGTGTCTGTTTGCACACTCAGGTGCAGACGTGTCTGATTGCACATTCAGGAGGAGAAGTGTCTGATTGCACACTCAGGTGCAGACGTGGTTGATTGCACACTCAGGAGGAGAAGTGTCTGATTGCACACTCAAGAGGAGTTGTGTCTGATTGCACACTAAGGTGCAGATGTGTCTGTTGGCACACTCAGGTGGAGGTGTGTCTGTTTGCACACTCAGGAGGAGATGTGTCTGATTGCACACTCAGGTGCAGATGTGTCTGTTGGCACACTCAGGTTGACAAGTGTCTGATTGCACACTCAAGAGGAGATGTGTCTGTTTGCACACTCAGGTGGAGGTTGTCTGTTTGCACACTCAGGAGCAGGTGTGTCTGTTTGCACACTCAGTAGCAGATGTGTCTGTTTGCACACTCAGGTGGAGAAGTGTCTGATTGCACATTCAGGAGGAGATCTGTCTGATTGCACACTCAGGTGCAGACGTGTCTGATTGCACAGTCAGGAGGAGAAGTGTCTGATTGCACACTCAAGAGTAGATGTGTCTGATTGCACATTCAGGTGCAGATGAGTCTGTTTGCACACTCAGGTGGAGGTGTGTCTGTTTGCACACTCAGGAGCAGATGTGCCTGCATGCTAAGGTGGAGGTGTTTCTGTTTGCACACTCAGGAGGAGATGTGTCTGGTGGCACATTCAGGTGCAGATGTGTCTGTTGGCACACTCAGGTGGAGAAGTGTCTGAATGCACACTGAAGAGGAGATGTGTCTGATTGCACACGCAGGTGCAGATGTGTCTGTTTTCACACTCAGGTGGAGGTGTGTTTGTTTGCACACTCAGGAGCAGATGTGTCTGTTTGCACACCCAGATAGAGCTGTGTCTGTTTGCACACACAGGAAGAGATGTGGCTGATTGCACACTCAGGTGCAGATGTGTCTGTTTGCACACTCAGGTGGAGGTGTGTCTGTTTGCACACTCAGGAGCAGATGTGTCTGTTTGCACGCAAAGGTGGAGGTGTGTCTGTTTGCACACACAGGAGGAGATGTGTCTGATTGCACATTCAGATGGAGGTGTGTCTGTTTGCACACTCAGGTGCAGACGTGTCTGATTGCACATTCAGGAGGAGAAGTGTCTGATTGCACACTCAGGTGCAGACGTGTCTGATTGCACACTCAGGAGGAGAAGTGTCTGATTGCACACTCAAGAGGAGATGTGTCTGATTGCACACTCAGGTGCAGATGTGTCTGTTGGCACACTCAGGTGGAGGTGTGTCTGTTTACACACTCAGGAGGAGATGTGTCTGATTGCACACTCAGGTGCAGATGTGTCTGTTGGCACACTCAGGTTGACAAGTGTCTGATTGCACACTCAAGAGGAGATGTGTCTGATTGCACACTCAGGTGCAGATGTGTCTGCTTGCACACTCAGGTGGAGGTTGTCTGTTTGCACACTCAGGAGCAGGTGTGTCTGTTTGCACACTCAGTAGCAGATGTGTCTGTTTGCACACTCAGGTGGAGATGTGTCTGATTGCACATTCAGGAGGAGATCTGTCTGATTGCACACCCTGATAGAGGTGTGTCTGTTTGCACACACAGGAAGAGATTTGTCTGATTGCACACTCAGGTGCAGATGTGTCTGTTTGCACACTCAGGTGGAGGTGTGTCTGTTTGCACACTCAGGAGCAGATGTGTCTGTTTGCACGCAAAGGTGGAGGTGTGTCTGTTTGCACACTCAGGAGGAGATGTGTCTGATTGCATACTCAGGTGCAGATGTGTCTGATTGCACATTCAGATGGAGGTGTGTCTGTTTGCACACTCAGGAGGTGATGGGTCTGATGTACACTCAGGAGCACGTGTGTCTGTTTGCACACTTTAGGATGAGGTGTGGCTGACTGCACACTCAGGTGGAGGTGTGTCTGATTTCAAACTCAAGGGGAAGTGTGTCTGTTTATACACAGGAAAAAGTGTGTCTTTTTGCACACTCAGGAGGAGATGTGTCTGATTGCACACTCAGGTGGCGGTTGGTGAGATTGCACACTCAGGTGGAGATCTGTCTGATTGCACACTAGTTCGAGGTGTGTCTGTTTGCCCACTCAGGTGGAGGTGGGTGTGATTGCACACTCAGGAGGAGATGTGTCTGATTGCACACTCAGGTGCAGATGTGTCTGTTGGCACACTCAGGTGGAGAAGTGTCTGATTGCACACTCAAGAGGAGACGAGTGTGATTGCACACTGAGGTGCAGATATGACTGATTGCACACTCGTGTGCAGATGTGTCTGTTGTCACACTCAGGTGGAGAAGTGTCTGAATGCACACTGAAGAGGAGATGTGTCTGATTGCACACTCAGGTGCAGATGCGTCTGTTTTCACACTCAGGTGGAGGTGTGTTTGTTTGCACACTCAGGAGCAGATGTGTCTGTTTGCACACCCAGATAGAGCTGTGTCTGTTTGCACACACAGGAAGACATGTGTCTGATTGCACACTCAGGTGCAGATGTGTCTGTTTGCACACTCAGGTGGAGGTGTGGCTGTTTGCACACTCAGGAGGAGATGTGTCTGATTGCACATTCAGATGGAGATGTGTCTGTTTGCACATTCAGGAGGTGATGGGTCTGATGTACACTCAGGAGCACGTGTGTCTGTTTGCACACTTTAGGATGAGGTGTGGCTGACTGCATACTCAGGTGGAGGTGTGTCCAATTGCACACTCAGGTGCAGATGTGTCTGTTGGCACACTCAGGTGGAGAAGTGTCTGATTGCTCACTCAAGAGGAGAAGTGTCTGATTGCACACTCAAGAGGAGACGAGTCTGATTGCACACTCAGGTGCAGATATGTCTGATTGCACACTCATGTACAGATGTGTCTGATTGCACACTCAGGTGCAGACGTGTCTGAGTGCACATTCAGGAGGAGATGTGTCTGATTGGACACTCAGATGAAGATGTGTCTGTTTGCACACTCAGGTGGAGGTGTGTCTGTTTGCACACTCAGGAGGAGATGTGTCTGATTGCACACTCAGGTGCAGATGTGTCTGTTGGCAAACTCAGGTGGACAAGTGTCTGATTTGACACTCAAGAGGAGATGTGTCTCATTGCACACTCAGGTGCAGACGTGTCTGAATGCACATTCAGGAGGAGATGTGTCTGATTGCACACTAAGGTGCAGATGTGTCTGTCTGCACACTAAGGTGGAGGTGTGCCTGTTTGCACACTCAGGAGCAGATGTGTCTGGTGGCACATTCAGGTGCAGATGAGTCTGTTTGCACACTCAGGTGGAGGTGTGTCTGTTTGCACACTCAGGAGCAGATGAGTCTGTACGCTAAGGTGGAGGTGTGTCTGTTTGCACACTCAGGAGCAGATGTGTCTCTTTGCACCCTCAGGTGGAGGTGTGTCTGTTTGCACACTCAGGAGCAGATGTGTCTGCACGCTAAGGTGGAGGTGTGTCTGTTGGCACACTCAGGTGGAGAAGTGCCTGATTACACACTCATGTGCAGATGTGTCTGTTTGCACACTCAGGTGCAGACGTGTCTGATTGCACACTCAGGAGGACAAGTGTCTGTTTGCACACTCAAGAGGAGATGTGTCTGATTGCACACTCAGGAGGAGAAGTGTCTGATTGCACACCAAGGTGCAGATGTGTCTGTTGGCACACTCAGGTGGAGGTGTGTCTGTTTGCACACTCAGGAGGAGATGTGTCTGATTGCACACTCAGGTGCAGACGTGTCTGTTGGCACACTCAGGTGGACAAGTGTCTGATTGCACACTCAAGAGGAGATGTGTCTGATTGCACACTCATGTGCAGATGTGTCTGTTGGCACACTCAGGTGGAGGTGTGTCTGTTTGCACACTCAGGAGGAGATGTGTCTGATTGCACACTCAGGTGCAGATGTGTCTGTTGGCACACTCAGGTTGACAAGTGTCTGATTGCACACTCAAGAGGAGATGTGTCTGATTGCACACTCAGGTGCAGATGTGTCTGTTTGCACACTCAGGTGGAGGTTGTCTGTTTGCACACTCAGGAGCAGGTGTGTCTGTTTGCACACTCAGTAGCAGATGTGTCTGTTTGCACACTCAGGTGGAGAAGTGTCTGATTGCACATTCAGGAGGAGATCTGTCTGATTGCACACACAGGTGCAGAAGTGTCTGATTGCACAGTCAGGAGGAGAAGTGTCTGATTGCACACTCAAGAGGAGATGTGTCTGATTGCACACTCAGGTGCAGATGAGTCTGTTTGCACACTCAGGTGGAGGTGTGTCTGTTTGCACACTCAGGAGCAGATGTGCCTGCATGCTAAGGTGGAGGTGTTTCTGTTTGCACACTCAGGAGGAGATGTGTCTGGTGGCACATTCAGGTGCAGATGTGTCTGTTGGCACACTCAGGTGGAGAAGTGTCTGAATGCACACTGAAGAAGAGATGTGTCTGATTGCACACTCAGGTGCAGATGTGTCTGTTTTCACACTCAGGTGGAGGTGTGTTTGTTTGCACACTCAGGAGCAGATGTGTCTGTTTGCACACCCAGAGAGAGCTGTGTCTGTTTGCACACACAGGAAGAGATGTGGCTGATTGCACACTCAGGTGCAGATGTGTCTGTTTGCACACTCAGGTGGAGGTGTGTCTGTTTGCACACTCAGGAGCAGATGTGTCTGTTTGCACGCAAAGGTGGAGGTGTGTCTGTTTGCACACTCAGGAGGAGATGTGTCTGATTGCACATTCAGATGGAGGTGTGTCTGTTTGCACACTCAGGTGCAGACGTGTCTGATTGCACATTCAGGAGGAGAAGTGTCTGATTGCACACTCAGGTGCAGACGTGTCTGATTGCACACTCAGGAGGAGAAGTGTCTGATTGCACACTCAAGAGGAGATGTGTCTGATTGCACACTCAGGTGCAGATGTGTCTGTTGGCACACTCAGGTGGAGGTGTGTCTGTTTACACACTCAGGAGGAGATGTGTCTGATTGCACACTCAGGTGCAGATGTGTCTGTTGGCACACTCAGGTTGACAAGTGTCTGATTGCACACTCAAGAGGAGATGTGTCTGATTGCACACTCAGATGCAGATGTGTCTGTTTTCACACTCAGGTGGAGGTTGTCTGTTTGTACACTCAGGAGCAGGTGTGTCTGTTTGCACACTCAGTAGCAGATGTGTCTGTTTGCACACTCAGGTGGAGGAGATGTGTCTGATTGCACATTCAGGAGGAGATCTGTCTGATTGCACACCCTGATAGAGGTGTGTCTGTTTGCACACACAGGAAGAGATGTGTCTGATTGCACACTCAGGTGCACATGTGTCTGTTTGCACACTCAGGTGGAGGTGTGTCTGTTTGCACACTCAGGAGCAGATGTGTCTGTTTGCACACAAAGGTGGAGGTGTGTCTGTTTGCACACTCAGGAGGAGATGTGTCTGATTGCATACTCAGGTGCAGATGTGTCTGATTGCACATTCAGATGGAGGTGTGTCTGTTTGCACATTCAGGAGGTGATGGGTCTGATGTACACTCAGGAGCACGTGTGTCTGTTTGCACACTTTAGGATGAGGTGTGGCTGACTGCACACTCAGGTGGAGGTGTGTCTGATTTCAAACTCAAGGGGAAGTGTGTCTGTTTATACACAGGAAAAAGTGTGTCTTTTTGCACACTCAGGAGGAGATGTGTCTGATTGCACACTCAGGTGGCGGCTGGTGAGATTGCACACTCCGGAGGAGATGTGTCTGATTGCACACTCAGGTGGAGATCTGTCTGATTGCACACTAGTTCGAGGTGTGTCTGTTTGCCCACTCAGGTGGAGGTGGGTGTGATTGCACACTCAGGAGGAGATGTGTCTGATTGCACACTCAGGTGCAGATGTGTCTGTTGGCACACTCAGGTGGAGAAGTGTCTGATTGCACACTCAAGAGGAGACGAGTGTGATTTCACACTCAGGTGCAGCTATGTCTGATTGCACACTCATGTGCAGATGTGTCTGTTTGCACACTCAGGTCGAGGTGTGTCTGTTGGCACACTCAGGTGGAGAAGTGTCTGATTGCACACTCAAGAGGAGATGAGTCTGATTGCACACTCAGGTGCAGATGTGTCTCTAGGCAGATTCAGGTGGAGGTGTGTCTGTTTGCACACTCAGGTGCAGATGTATCTGTTGGCACACTCAGGTGGACAAATGTCTGATTGCACACTCAAGAGGAGATGTGTCTGATTGCACACTAAGGTGCAGATATGTCTGTTTGCACACTCAGGTGGAGGTGTGTCTGTTTGCACACTCAGGAGCAGATGTGTCTGTTTGCACATTCAGGTGCAGGTGTGTCTGTTTGCACACTCAAATGGAGGTGTGTCTGTTTGCACACACAGGAAGAGATGTGTCTGATTGCACACTCAGGTGGAGGTGTGACTGTTTGCACACTCAGGAGCAGATGTGTCTGTTTGCACACTCAGTCGCAGATGTGTCTGATTGCACATTCAGTTGGAGAAGTGTCTGATTGCACATTCAGGAGGAGATCTGTTTGATTGCACACTCAGGTGCAGACGTGTCTGATTGCACAGTCAGGAGGAGAAGTGTCTGATTGCACACTCAAGAGGAGATGAGTCTGATTGCACACTCAGGTGCAGATGAGTCTGTTTGCACACTCAGGTGGAGGTGTGTCTGTTTGCACACTCAGGAGCAGTTGTGTCTGTTTGCACACCCAGATAGAGGTGTGTCTGTTTGCACACACAGGAAGAGATGTGTCTGATTGCACACTCAGGTGCAGATGTGTCTGTTTGCACACTCAGGAGCAGATGTTTCTGTTTGCACACTCAGGAGGAGATGTGTCTGGTGGCACATTCAGATGCAGGTGTGTCTGTTGTCACACTCAGGTGGAGAAGTGTCTGAATGCACACTGAAGAGGAGATGTGTCTGATTGCACACTCAGGTGCAGATGTGTCTGTTTTCACACTCAGGTGGAGGTGTGTTTGTTTGCACACTCAGGAGCAGATGTGTCTGTTTGCACACCCAGATAGAGCTGTGTCTGTTTGCACACACAGGAAGAGATGTGTCTGATTGCACACTCAGGTGCAGATGTGTCTGTTTGCACACTCAGGTGGAGGTGTGGCTGTTTGCACACTCAGGAGGAGATGTGTCTGATTGCACATTCAGATGGAGGTGTGTCTGTTTGCACATTCAGGAGGTGATGGGTCTGATGTACACTCAGGAGCACGTGTGTCTGTTTGCACACTTTAGGATGAGGTGTGGCTGACTGCATACTCAGGTGGAGGTGTGTCCAATTGCACACTCAGGTGCAGATGTGTCTGTTGGCACACTCAGGTGGAGAAGTGTCTGATTGCTCACTCAAGAGGAGAAGTGTCTGATTACACACTCAAGAGGAGACGAGTCTGATTGCACACTCAGGTGCAGATATGTCTGATTGCACACTCATGTACAGATGTGTCTGATTGCACACTCAGGTGCAGACGTGTCTGATTGCACATTCAGGAGGAGATGTGTCTGATTGGACACTCAGATGAAGATGTGTCTGTTTGCACACTCAGGTGGAGGTGTGTCTGTTGGCACCCTCAGGAGGAGATGTGTCTGATTGCACACTCAGGTGCAGATGTGTCTGTTGGCAAACTCAGGTGGACAAGTGTCTGATTTCACACTCAAGAGGAGATGTGTCTCATTGCACACTCAGGTGCAGACGTGTCTGAATGCACATTCAGGAGGAGATGTGTCTGATTGCACACTAAGGTGCAGATGTGTCTGTCTGCACACTAAGGTGGAGGTGTGCCTGTTTGCACACACAGGAGCAGATGTGTCTGGTGGCACATTCAGGTGCAGATGTGTCTGTTTGCACACTCAGGTGGAGGTGTGTCTGTTTGCACACTCAGGAGCAGATGAGTCTGTACGCTAAGGTGGAGGTGTGTCTGTTTGCACACTCAGGAGCAGATGTGTCTGTTTGCACACTCAGGTGGAGGTGTGTCTGTTTGCACACTCAGGAGCAGATGTGTCTGCACGCTAAGGTGGAGGTGTGTCTGTTGGCACACTCAGGTGGAGAAGTGCCTGATTACACACTCAAGAGGATACGAGTCTGATTGCACACTCAGGTGCAGATATGTCTGATTGCATACTCATGTGCAGATGTGTCTGTTTGCACACTCAGGTGCAGACGTGTCTGATTGCACACTCAGGAGGACAAGTGTCTGATTGAACACTCAAGAGGAGATGTGTCTGATTGCACACTCAGGAGGAGAAGTGTCTGATTGCACACTGAGGTGCAGATGTGTCTGTTGGCACACTCAGGTGGAGGTGTGTCTGTTTGCACACTCAGGAGGACATGTGTCTGATTGCACACTCAGGTGCAGACGTGTCTGTTGGCACACTCAGGTGGACAAGTGGCTGATTGCACACTCAAGAGGAGATGTGTCTGATTGCACACTCAGATGCAGATATGTCTGTTTGCACACTCAGGTGGAGGTGTGTCTGTTTGCACACTCAGGAGCAGATGTGTCTGTTTGCACATTCAGGTGCAGGTGTGTCTGTTTGCACACTCAAATGGAGGTGTGTCTGTTTGCACACACAGGAAGAGATGTGTCTGATTGCACACTCAGGTGCAGATGTGTGTGTTTGCACACTCAGGTGCTGATGTGTCTGATTGCACACTCAGGTGCAGATGAGTCTGTTTGCACACTCAGGAGGAGGTGTGTCTGTTTGCACACTCAGGAGCAGATGTGTCTGTTTGCACACTCAGGTGGAGGTGTGACTGTTTGCACACTCAGGAGCAGATGTGTCTGTTTGCACACTCAGTAGCAGATGTGTCTGATTGCACATTCAGTTGGAGAAGTGTCTGATTGCACATTCAGGAGGAGATCTGTCTGATTGCACACTCAGGTGCAGACGTGTCTGATTGCACAGTCAGGAGGAGAAGTGTCTGATTGCACACTCAAGAGGAGATGTGTCTGATTGCACACTCAGGTGCAGATGAGTCTGTTTGCACACTCAGGTGGAGGTGTGTCTGTTTGCACACTCAGGAGCAGTTGTGTCTGTTTGCACACCCAGATAGAGGTGTGTCTGTTTGCACACACAGGAAGAGATGTGTCTGATTGCACACTCAGGTGCAGATGTGTCTGTTTGCACACTCAGGAGCAGATGTTTCTGTTTGCACACTCAGGAGGAGATGTGTCTGGTGGCACATTCAGATGCAGGTGTGTCTGTTGTCACACTCAGGTGGAGAAGTGTCTGAATGCACACTGAAGAGGAGATGTGTCTGATTGCACACGCAGGTGCAGATGTGTCTGTTTTCACACTCAGGTGGAGGTGTGTTTGTTTGCACACTCAGGAGCAGATGTGTCTGTTTGCACACCCAGATAGAGCTGTGTCTGTTTGCACACACAGGAAGAGATGTGTCTGATTGCACACTCAGGTGCAGATGTGTCTGTTTGCACACTCAGGTGGAGGTGTGGCTGTTTGCACACTCAGGAGGAGATGTGTCTGATTGCACATTCAGATGGAGGTGTGTCTGTTTGCACACTTTAGGATGAGATGTGGCTGACTGCATACTCAGGTGGAGGTGTGTCCAATTGCACACTCAGGTGCAGATGTGTCTGTTGGCACACTCAGGTGGAGAAGTGTCTGATTGCTCACTCAAGAGGAGAAGTGTCTGATTGCACACTCAAGAGGAGACGAGTCTGATTGCACACTCAGGTGCAGATATGTCTGATTGCACACTCATGTACAGATGTGTCTGATTGCACACTCAGGTGCAGACGTGTCTGTTTGCACACTCAGGTGGAGGTGTGTCTGTTTGCACACTCAGGAGCAGTTGTGTCTGTTTGCACACCCAGATAGAGGTGTGTCTGTTTGCACACACAGGAGGAGATGTGTCTGATTGGACACTCAGATGAAGATGTGTCTGTTTGCACACTCAGGTGGAGGTGTGTCTGTTTGCACCCTCAGGAGGAGATGTGTCTGATTGCACACTCAGGTGCAGATGTGTCTGTTGGCAAACTCAGGTGGACAAGTGTCTGATTTCACACTCAAGAGGAGATGTGTCTCATTGCACACTCAGGTGCAGACGTGTCTGAATGCACATTCAGGAGGAGATGTGTCTGATTGCACACTAAGGTGCAGATGTGTCTGTCTGCACACTAAGGTGGAGGTGTGCCTGTTTGCACACTCAGGAGCAGATGTGTCTGGTGGCACATTCAGGTGCAGATGAGTCTGTTTGCACACTCAGGTGGAGGTGTGTCTGTTTGCACACTCAGGAGCAGATGTGTCTGCACGCTAAGGTGGAGGTGTGTCTGTTGGCACACTCAGGTGGAGAAGTGCCTGATTACACACTCAAGAGGATACGAGTCTGATTGCACACTCAGGTGCAGATATGTCTGATTGCATACTCATGTGCAGATGTGTCTGTTTGCACACTCAGGTGCAGATGAGTCTGTACGCTAAGGTGGAGGTGTGTCTGTTTGCACACTCAGGAGCAGATGTGTCTGTTTGCACACTCAGGTGGAGGTGTGTCTGTTTGCACACTCAGGAGCAGATGTGTCTGCACGCTAAGGTGGAGGTGTGTCTGTTGGCACACTCAGGTGGAGAAGTGCCTGATTACACACTCAAGAGGATACGAGTCTGATTGCACACTCAGGTGCAGATATGTCTGATTGCATACTCATGTGCAGATGTGTCTGTTTGCACACTCAGGTGCAGACGTGTCTGATTGCACACTCAGGAGGACAAGTGTCTGATTGAACACTCAAGAGGAGATGTGTCTGATTGCACACTCAGGAGGAGAAGTGTCTGATTGCACACTGAGGTGCAGATGTGTCTGTTGGCACACTCAGGTGGAGGTGTGTCTGTTTGCACACTCAGGAGGACATGTGTCTGATTGCACACTCAGGTGCAGACGTGTCTGTTGGCACACTCAGGTGGACAAGTGGCTGATTGCACACTCAAGAGGAGATGTGTCTGATTGCACACTCAGATGCAGATGTGTCTGTTTGCACACTCAGGTGCAGACGTGTCTGATTGCACATTCAGGAGGAGAAGTGTCTGATTGCACACTCAGGTGCAGACGTGGCTGATTGCACACTCAGGAGGAGAAGTGTCTGATTGCACTCTCAAGAGGAGTTGTGTCTGATTGCACACTAAGGTGCAGATGTGTCTGTTGGCACACTCAGGTGGAGGTGTGTCTGTTTGCACACTCAGGAGGAGATGTGTCTGATTGCACATTCAGGTGCAGATGTGTCTGTTGGCACACTCAGGTTGACAAGTGTCTGATTGCACACTCAAGAGGAGATGTGTCTGATTGCACACTCAGGTGCAGATGTGTCTGTGTGCACACTCAGGTGGAGGTTGTCTGTTTGCACACTCAGGAGCAGGTGTGTCTGTTTGCACACTCAGTAGCAGATGTGTCTGTTTGCACACTCAGGTGGAGAAGTGTCTGATTGCACATTCAGGAGGAGATCTGTCTGATTGCACACTCAGGTGCAGACGTGTCTGATTGCACATTCAGGTGCAGATGAGTCTGTTTGCACACTCAGGTGGAGGTGTTTCTGTTTGCACACTCAGGAGCAGATGTGTCTGGTGGCACATTCAGGTGCAGATGTGTCTGTTGGCACACTCAGGTGGAGAAGTGTCTGAATGCACACTGAAGAGGAGATGTGTCTGATTGCACACTCAGGTGCAGATGTGTCTGTTTTCACACTCAGGTGGAGGTGTGTTTGTTTGCACACTCAGGAGCAGATGTGTCTGTTTGCACACCCAGATAGAGCTGTGTCTGTTTGCACACACAGGAAGAGATGTGGCTGATTGCACACTCAGGTGCAGATGTGTCTGTTTGCACACTCAGGTGGAGGTGTGTCTGTTTGCACACTCAGGAGCAGATGTGTCTGTTTGCACGCAAAGGTGGAGGTGTGTCTGTTTGCACACTCAGGAGGAGATGTGTCTGATTGCACATTCAGATGGAGGTGTGTCTGTTTGCACACTCAGGTGCAGACGTGTCTGATTGCACATTCAGGAGGAGAAGTGTCTGATTGCACACTCAGGTGCAGACGTGTCTGATTGCACACTCAGGAGGAGAAGTGTCTGATTGCACACTCAAGAGGAGATGTGTCTGATTGCACACTCAGGTGCAGATGTGTCTGTTGGCACACTCAGGTGGAGGTGTGTCTGTTTGCACACTCAGGAGGAGATGTGTCTGATTGCACACTCAGGTGCAGATGTGTCTGTTGGCGCACTCAGGTTGACAAATGTCTGATTGCACACTCAAGAGGAGATGTGTCTGATTGCACACTCAGGTGCAGATGTGTCTGTTTGCACACTCAGGTGGAGGTTCTCTGTTTGCACACTCAGGAGCAGATGTGTCTGTTTTCACACTCAGTAGCAGATGTGTCTGTTTGCACACTAAGGTGGAGAAGTGTCTGATTGCACATTCAGGAGGAGATCCGTCTGATTGCACACCCAGATAGAGGTGTGTCTGTTTGCACACACAGGAAGAGATGTGTCTGATTGCACACTCAGGTGCAGATGTGTCTGTTTGCACACTCAGGTGGAGGTGTGTCTGTTTGCACACTCAGGAGGAGATGTGTCTGGTGGCACATTCAGGTGCAGATGTGTCTGTTGGCACACTCAGGTGGAGAAGTGTCTGAATGCACACTGAAGTGGAGATGTGTCTGATTGCACACTCAGGTGCAGATGTGTCTGTTTTCACACTCAGGTGGAGGTGTGTTTGTTTGCACACTCAGGAGCAGATGTGTCTGTTTGCACACCCAGATAGAGGTGTGACTGTTTGCACACACTGGCAGAGATGTGTCTGATTGCACACTCAGGTGCAGATGTGTCTGTTTGCACACTCAGGTGGAGGTGTGTCTGTTTGCACACTCAGGAGGAGATGTGTCTGTTTGCACGCAAAGGTGGAGGTGTGTCTGTTGGCACACTCAGGAGGAGATGTGTCTGATTGCACATTCAGATGGAGGTGTGTCTGTTTGCACATTCAGGAGGTGATGGGTCTGATGTACACTCAGTAGCACGTGTGTCTGTTTGCACACTTTGGGATGAGGTGTGGCTGACTGCATACTCAGGTGGAGGTGTGTCCTATTGCACACTCAGGTGCAGATGTGTCTGTTTGTACACTCAGGTGGAGAAGTGTCTGATTGCTCACTCAAGAGGAGAAGTGTCTGATTGCACACTCAAGAGGAGACGAGTCTGATTGCACACTCAGGTGCAGATATGTCTGATTGCACACTCATGTACAGATGTGTCTGATTGCACACTCAGGTGCAGACGTGTCTGATTGCACATTCAGGAGGAGATGTGTCTGATTGGACACTCAGATGAAGATGTGTCTGTTTGCACACTCAGGTGGAGGTGTGTCTGTTTGCGCACTCAGGAGGAGATGTGTCTGATTGCACACTCAGGTGCAGATGTGTCTGTTGGCTAACTCAGGTGGACAAGTGTCTGCTTTGACACTCAAGAGGAGATGTGTCTCATTGCACACTCAGGTGCAGACGTGTCTGAATGCACATTCAGGAGGAGATGTGTCTGATTGCACACTAAGGTGCTGATGTGTCTGTCTGCACACTAAGGTGGAGGTGTGCCTGTTTGCACACTCAGGAGCAGATGTGTCTGGTGGCACATTCAGGTGCAGATGAGTCTGTTTGCACACTCAGTTGGAGGTGTGTCTGTTTGCACACTCAGGAGCAGATGAGTCTGCACACTAAGGTGGAGGTGTGTCTGTTTGCACACTCAGGAGCAGATGTGTCTGTTTGCACACTCAGGTGGAGGTGTGTCTGTTTGCACACTCAGGAGCAGATGTGTCTGCATGCTAAGGTGGAGGTGTGTTTGTTGGCACACTCAGGTGGAGAAGTGCCTGATTACACACTCAAGAGGATACGAGTCTGATTGCACACTCAGGTGCAGATATGTCTGATTGCAAACTCATGTGCAGATGTGTCTGTTTGCACACTCAGGTGCAGACGTGTCTGATTGCACACTCAGGAGGACAAGTGTCTGATTGAACTCTCAAGAGGAGATGTGTCTGATTGCACACTCAGGAGGAGAAGTGTCTGATTGCACACTAAGGTGCAGATGTGTCTGTTGGCACACTCAGGTGGAGGTGTGTCTGTTTGCACACTCAGGAGGAGATGTGTCTGATTGCATACTCAGGTGCAGACGTGTCTGTTGGCACACTCAGGTGGACAAGTGTCTGATTGCACACTCAAGAGGAGATGTGTCTGATTGCACACTCATGTGCAGATGTGTCTGTTTGCACACTCAGGTGCAGACGTGTCTGATTGCACATTCAGGAGGAGAAGTGTCTGCTTGCACACTCAGGTGCAGACGTGTCTGATTGCACACTCAGGAGGAGAAGTGTCTGATTGCACACTCAAGAGGAGTTGTGTCTGATTGCACACTAAGGTGCAGATGTGTCTGTTGGCACACTCAGGTGGAGGTGTGTCTGTTTGCACACTCAGGAGGAGATGTGTCTGATTGCACACTCAGGTGCAGATGTGTCTGTTGGCACACTCAGGTTGACAAGTGTCTGATTGCACACTCAAGAGGAGATGTGTCTGATTGCACACTCAGGTGCAGACGTGTCTGATTGCACAGTCAGGAGGAGAAGTGTCTGATTGCACACTCAAGAGGAGATGTGTCTGATTGCACACTCAGGTGCAGATGAGTCTGTTTGCACACTCAGGTGGAGGTGTGTCTGTTTGCACACTCAGGAGCAGATGTGTCTGCATGCTAAGGTGGAGGTGTTTCTGTTTGCACACTCAGGAGGAGATGTGTCTGGTGGCACATTCAGGTGCAGATGTGTCTGTTGGCACACTCAGGTGGAGAAGTGTCTGAATGCACACTGAAGAGGAGATGTGTCTGATTGCACACTCAGGTGCAGATGTGTCTGTTTTCACACTCAGGTGGAGGTGTGTTTGTTTGCACACTCAGGAGCAGATGTGTCTGTTTGCACACCCAGATAGAGCTGTGTCTGTTTGCACACACAGGAAGAGATGTGTCTGATTGCACACTCAGGTGCAGATGTGTCTGTTTGCACACTCAGGTGGAGGTGTGTCTGTTTGCACACTCAGGAGCAGATGTGTCTGTTTGCACGCAAAGGTGGAGGTGTGTCTGTTTGCACACTCAGGAGGAGATGTGTCTGATTGCACATTCAGATGGAGGTGTGTCTGTTTGCACACTCAGGTGCAGACGTGTCTGATTGCACATTCAGGAGGAGAAGTGTCTGATTGCACACTCAGGTGCAGACGTGTCTGATTGCACACTCAGGAGGAGAAGTGTCTGATTGCACACTCAAGAGGAGATGTGTCTGATTGCACACTAAGGTGCAGATGTGTCTGTTGGCACACTCAGGTGGAGGTGTGTCTGTTTGCACACTCAGGAGGAGATGTGTCTGATTGCACACTCAGGTGCAGATGTGTCTGTTGGCACACTCAGGTTGACAAGTGTCTGATTGCACACTCAAGAGGAGATGTGTCTGATTGCACACTCAGGTGCAGATGTGTCTGTTTGCACACTCAGGTGGAGGTTGTCTGTTTGCACACTCAGGAGCAGATGTGTCTGTTTGCACACTCAGTAGCAGATGTGTTTGTTTGCACACTCAGGTGGCGAAGTGTCTGATTGCACATTCAGGAGGAGATCTGTCTGATTGCACACTCAGGTGCAGACGTGTCTGATTGCACAGTCAGGAGGAGAAGTGTCTGATTGCACACTCAAGAGGAGATGTGTCTGATTGCACACTCAGGTGCAGATGAGTCTGTTTGCACACTCAGGTGGAGGTGTGTCTGTTTGCTCACTCAGGAGCAGATGTGTCTGCATGCTAAGGTGGAGGTGTTTCTGTTTGCACACTCAGGAGGAGATGTGTCTGGTGGCACATTCAGGTGCAGATGTGTCTGTTGGCACACTCAGGTGGAGAAGTGTCTGAATGCACACTGAAGAGGAGATGTGTCTGATTGCACACTCAGGTGCAGATGTGTCTGTTTTCACACTCAGGTGGAGGTGTGTTTGTTTGCACACTCAGGAGCAGATGTGTCTGTTTGCACACCCAGATAGAGGTGTTTCTGTTTGCACACTCAGGAGGAGATGTGTCTGGTGGCACACTCAGGTGCAGATGTGTCTGTTTGCACACTCAGGTGGAGGTGTGTCTGTTTGCACACTCAGGAGCAGATGTGTCTGTTTGCATGCAAAGGTGGAGGTGTGTCTGTTTGCACACTCAGGAGGAGATGTGTCTGATTGCACATTCAGATGGAGGTGTGTCTGTTTGCACATTCAGGAGGTGATGGGTCTGATGTACACTCAGGAGCACGTGTGTCTGTTTGCACACTTTAGGATGAGGTGTGGCTGACTGCATACTCAGGTGGAGGTGTGTCTGATTGCAAACTCAAGGGGAAGTGTGTCTGTTTGTACACTCAGGAGGAAGTATGTCTTTTTGCACACTCAGGAGGAGATGTGTCTGATTGCACACTAAGGTGCAGATGTGTCTGTTGGCACACTGAGGTGGAGAAGTGTCTGATTGCTCACTTAAGAGGAGAAGTGTCTGATTGCACACTCAGGTGCAGATATGTCTGATTGCACACTCATGTGCAGATGTGTCTGTTTGCACACTCAATTGGAGGTGTGTCTGTTGGCACACTCAGGTGGACAAGTGTCTGATTGCACACTCAAGAGGAGACGCGTCTGATTGCACACTCAGGTGCAGATATGTCTGATTGCACACTCATGTGCAGATGTGTCTGTTTGCACACTCAGGTGCAGACGTGTCTGATTGCACATTCAGGAGGAGATGTGTCTGATTGGACACTCAGATGAAGACGTGTCTGTGTGCATACTCAGGTGGAGATGTGTTTGTTTGCACACTCTGGAGGAGATGTGTGTGATTGCACACTCAGGTGAAGACGTGTCTGATTGCACACTCAGGTGGGGGTGTTTCTGTTTGCACATTCAGGGGAGGTGTGTCTGGTGCATACTCATGCGCACGTGTGTCTCTTTGCACACTCAGGAGGAAGTGTGTCCTTTTTCACACTCAGGTGCAGATGTGTCTGATTGCACACTCAGGTGGAGGTGGGTCTGATTGCACACTCAGGTGCAGGTGTTTCTGTCCGATGCACGCTCAGGAGGAGATGAGTCTGACTGGACACTTCAGGAGGAGTTGTGGCTCATTGCACACTCAGGTGGAGGTGGTTCTGGTGCACCCGGGAGCACGTGTGTCTGTTTGTACACATGAGCAGGAGATGTGGCTGACTGCACACTCAGGCGGAGGTGTGTCTGATTGCAAACTCAAGGGGAGGTATGTCTCTTTGCACACTCAGGAGGAAGTGTGTCTGATGCACACTCAGTAGCACCTGTGTCTTTTTGCACACTCAGGTGGAGATGTGTCTGATTGCACACTTGAGGAGGAAGTGTGTCTTTTTGCACACTCAGGTGGAGATGTGTCTGATTGCACACTCAGGAGGAGGTGTGTCTCTTTGCACACTCTGGAGGAGGTGGGTCTGATTGCACACTCAGGTGGAGATGTGTGTGATTGCACATTCAGGTGAGGACGTGTCTGATTGCACACTCAGGTGGAGATGTGTGTGATTGCACATTCAGGTGAGGACGTGTCTGATTGCACACTCAGGTGGAGGTTTGTTTGTTTGCACATTAAGGAGGAGGTGGGTCTGATGCACACTCAGGAGGACGTGTGTCTGTTTGCACACTTGAGGAGGAGGTGTGGCTGATCGCACAGTCAGGTGGAGATGTGTCTGTTTGCACACTGTGGAGGAGATGTGTCTGATTGCACACACAGGTGGAGGTTTGTTTGTTTGCACATTAAGGAGGAGGTGGGTCTGATGTACACTCAGGAGGACGTGTGTCTGTTTGCACACTTGAGGAGGAGGTGTGGCTTATCGCACAGTCAGGTGGAGATGTGTCTGTTTGCACACTCTGGAGATGTGTGTGATTGCACACTCAGGTGGAGATGTGTCTGATTGCACACTCAGGTGGAGGTGTGTCTGTTTGCACATTCAGGTGGAGATGTGTGTGATTGCACACTCAGGTGGAGATGTGTCTGTTTGCACACTCTGGAGAGGATGTGTCTGATTGCAAACTCAGGTGGAGATGTGTCTGTTTGCACACTCTGGAGGAGATGTGTGTGATTGCACACTCAGGTGGAGACGTGTCTGATTGCACACTCAGGTGGAGATGTGTCTGTTTGCACACTCTGGAGGAGATGTGTGTGATTGCACACTCAGGTGAAGATGTGTCTGATTGCACATTCAGGTGGAGGTGTGTTTGTTTGCACATTCAGGAGGAGGTGGGTCTGATGCACACTCAGCAGCAAGTGTGTCTGTTTGCACACTTGAGGAGGACGTGTGGCTGATTGCACCCTCATGTGGTGGTGTGTCTGTTTGCGCACTCAGTTCGAGGTGTGTCTGGTTGCATACTCAGGTGGAGATGTGTCTGATTGCACACTCAGGTGGAGGTGGGTGTGATTGCACAATCTGGAGGAGATGAGTCTGTTTGCACACTCAGGTGGAGATCTGTCTGTTTGTACACTCAGGTGGAGCTGGGTGTGATTGCACACGCAGGAGGAGATGTGTCTGAGTGCAAACGCAGGTGGAGGTGTGTCTGATTGCACACATCAGGTGGAGATGTGTATGATTGCACACTCAGGAGGAGATGTGTCTGATTGCACACTCAGGAGGAGGTGTGTCTGTTTGAACACTCAGGTGGAGATGTGTCTGTTTGCACACTCTGGAGGAGATGTGTCTGATTGCACACTCAGATGGAGGTGGGTCTGATTAGACACTCAGGAGCACGTGTGTCTGTTTGCACACTTGAACAGGAGGTGAGGATGATTGAACACTCAGGTGGAGGTGTGTCTAATTGCAAACTCAAGGGGAGGTGTGTCTCTTTGCACACTCAGGAGGAAGTGTGTCTTTTTTCACACTCAGGAGGAGATGTGTCTGATTGCACACTCAGGTGGAGGTGTGTCTGTTTGCACACTTCAGGAGAAAATGTGTCTGATTGCACACTCAGGAGGCGATGTGTCTGATTGCACACTCAGCTGGAGGTGTGTCTGTTTGCACATTTAGGAGGAGGTTGGTCTGATGCACACTCAGGAGCACGTGTATCTCTTTGCACACTCAGGAGGATGTGTGTCTTTTTGCACACTCAGGAGGAGATGTGTATGATTGCACATTCAGGAGGAGATGTGTCTGATTGCACATTCAGGAGGAGATGTGTCTGATTGCACACTCAGGTGGAGATGTGTCTGTATGCACATTCAGATGGAGCTGTGTTTGTTTGCACACTCAGGTGGTGATGTGTCTGATTGCACACTCAGGAGCACGTGTCTCTGTTTGCACACTTGAGGATGAGGTGTGGCTGACTGCACACTCAGGTGGAGGTTTGTCTGATTGCAAACTCTAGGGGAGGTGTGTCTGTTTGCACACTCAGGAGGAGATGTGTCTGTTTGCACACTCGGGAGCAAGTGTGTTATTCTGCACACTTGAGGAGGAGGTGTGGCTGACTGCACACTCAGGTGGAGGTGTGGCTGTTTGCACACTCTGGAGGAGATGTGTCTGATTGCACACTTAGGTGGAGATGTGTCTGTTTGCACACTCCTGTGGAGTTGGGTCTGTTTGCACACTCAGGTGGAAATGTGTGTGATTGCACATTCAGGTGAAGACGTGTCTGATTGCAAGCTCAGGTGAAGATGTGTCTGATTGCACACTCAGGCGGAGGTGTGTTTGTTTGCACATTCAGGAGGAGGTGGGTCTGATGCACACTCAGGAGCACGTGTGTCTGTTTGCACACTTGAGGAGGAGGTGTGGCTGATCGCACCCTCAGGTGGTGGTGTGTCTGTTTGCACACTCTGGAGGAGATGTGTGTGATTGCACACTCAGGTGGAGATGTGTCTGATTGCAAGCTCAGGTGAAGATGTGTCTGTGTGCACACTCAGGTGGAGGTGTGTTTGTTTGCACATTCAGGAGGAGGTGGGTCTGATGCACACTCAGGAGCACGTGTGTCTGTTTGCACACTTGAGGAGGAGGTGTGGCTGATCGCACACTCAGGTGGAGATGTGTGTGATTGAATACTCAGGTGGAGGTGTGTCTGATTGGACACTCAGGTGGAGATGTGTCTGTTTGCACACTCTGGAGGAGAAGTGTGTGATTGCACACTCAGGTGGAGATGTGTCTGTTTACACACTCAGGTGGAGATGTGTCTGATTGGACACTCAGGTGGAGATGTGTCTGTTTGCACACTCTGGAGGAGATGTGTGTGATTGCACACTCAGGTGGAGATGTGTCTGTTTGCACACTCTGGAGGAGATGTGTCTGATTGCACACTCAGGTGGAGGTGTGTCTGTTTGCACACTCAGTTGAAGATGTGTCTGATTGCACACTCAGGTGGAGGTGTGTTTGTTTGCACGTTCAGGAGGAGGTGGGTCGGATGCACACTCAGGAGCACGTGTGTCTGTTTGCACACTTGAGGAGGAGGTGTGGCTGATCACACCCTCAGGTGGTGGTGTGTCTGTTTGCACACTCTGGTGGAAGTGGTTCTGATTGCACACTCATGAGGACATGCATCTGTTTGCACACTTGAGGAGGAGTTGTGCCTGACTGCACACTCATGAGGAGGTGTGTCTGATGCACACTCAGGATCACCTGTGTCTTTTTGCATACTCATGTGGAGGTGAGTCTGATTGCACACTCAGGAGGAGGACTGTCTGATTACACACTCAGGTGAAGACGTGTCTGTTTGCACACTCAGGTGGATATGTGTTTTTTTGCACACTCTGGAGGAGATATGTGTGATTGCACACTCAGGTGAAGACGTGTCTGATTGCACACTCAGGTGGGGGTGTTTCTGTTTGCACATTCAGGTGAAGATGTGTCTGATGCACACTCAGGCACACGTGTGTCTCTTTGCACACTCAGGAGGAAGTGTGTCCTTTTTCACACTCAGGTGGAGATGTGTCTGATTGCACACTCAGGTGGAGGTGGGTCTGATTGCACACTCAGGTGCAGGTGTGTCTGTCCGATGCACGCTCAGGAGGAGATGAGTCTGATTGGACACTTCAGGAGGAGTTGTGGCTCATTGCACACTCAGGTGGAGGTGATTCTGGTTGCAAACTCAAGGGGAGGTATGTCTCTTTGCACACTCAGGAGGAAGTGTGTCTGATGCACACTAAGGAGCACCTGTGTCTTTTTGCACACTCAGGTGGAGATGTGTCTGATTGCACACTTGAGGAGGAAGTGTGTCTTTTTGCACATTCAGGTGGAGATGTGTCTGATTGCACACTCAGGAGGAGGTGTGTCTCTTTGCACACTCAGCTGCAGGTCAGTCTGTTTACACACTTAGGAGGAAATGAGTCTGATTGCACACTCATGAGGAGGTCTGTCTGATGCACGCTCAATAGCACTTGTATCTGTTTGCACACTTCAGGAGGAGTTGTGGCTCATTGCACACTCAGGTGGAGGTGGGTCTGATGCACACTTAGGAGCACGTGTGTCTGTTTGCACACATGCGGAGGAGGTGTGGCTGACTGCACACTCAGGTGGAGGTGTGTCTGATTGCAAACTCAAGGGGAGGTGTGTCTCTTTGCACACTCAGGAGGAAGTGTGTCTTTTTGCACACTCAGGTGGAGATGTGTCTGATTGCACGCTCAGGAGGAGATGAGTCTGATTGCACACTCAGGAGGAAGTGTGTCTCTTTGCACACTCCGGAGCATGTGTGTCTCTTTGCACACTCAGGAGGAAGTGTGTCTTTTTGCACATTCAGGTGCAGGTGTGTCTGTTTGCACGCTCAGGAGGAGATGAGTCTGATTGCACACTCAGGAGGAAGTGTGTCTCTTTGCACATTCAGGAGGAGGACTGTCTAATGCACGCTCAGGAGCACGTGCTTCTGTTTGCACACTTGAGGAGGAGTTGTGCCTGACTGCACACTCAGGAGGAGGTGTGTCTGTATGCACACTCAGCTGGAGGTGTGTCTGATGCACACTCAGGAGCATGTGTGTCTGTTTGCACACTTGAGGAGGAGGTGTGGCTGATTGCACACTCAGGTGGGGGTGTTTCTGTTTGCACACTCAGGGGAAGGTGTTTATGATTGCACACTGCAAAGCATTTGTGTCTGTTTGCTCACTCAGGAAGCAGTGTGAGCAGCTCCCACACATGAGGCTTTACAGCCAGTGACATATAACTGAAGCGTAGTCACTGTTTTAATGTCGGAAATGCAGCAGCCAGCAAGTTTCCACAAACAGTAATGTGATAATGATCAGATAATCTGTATTTACTGGTAGCGGTTGAGCGATAATTGTTGGCCAGGACGCTGGAGGGAACTGCCCTCCTTGGCTTGGATATATTGCCATGTGACCAT
Organism: Heterodontus francisci; assembly: GCF_036365525.1. Taxonomy (NCBI): domain Eukaryota; kingdom Metazoa; phylum Chordata; class Chondrichthyes; order Heterodontiformes; family Heterodontidae; genus Heterodontus; species Heterodontus francisci. The sequence goes on from NC_090402.1 coordinate 50,356,464, forward strand.
TTATGTCCACCTGAGAGGGCATGGATGGCTTTGGTTTAATGTCTCCTCTGAAAGATAGCACCTCTGACAGTGCTGCACTCCCTCAGTACTGTGCACCCAATGGCACCCAATCAATGGTGGTATTGAACAACCATTGGTACCCACACACCTATTGGAGCCATTCACCCATTGGGCGCATTCACCCATTGGGCATGTTTACCAATTGGGTGCATTCACCCATTGGGACCAGACACCTATTTGGGCTGTCATGAATTTCTTTGTGTTATCTTAAGCAACACAATAAGGCACGTGGATTCCATATCCTTGAAGATCTCTAGAAGGTTTATTAACAGCTAAACTAGTACATACAGTACAGAGCAAACTATATACAGAACCTTTATCCAGGGTGTTACAGTGCAGAGTGACTAGTCACATGACTACATCCTGGTACTTAGCTCATTAGCATACTGAGTTCTTAAAGGGACATCACTCTTACAGAGATCAGACAACATCCCTTTTCTTTCCAAAAATAAGTCTTGTATGCTACAAATAAAAACACATAAAATTGGATAATATCAAAATTAGTTAGACAGGGATAGAGATGATAAAATTTACAAGTATAAAGATAGGAATTGCAAAGTTTATGAGTGCAGAAGCTTAAGGGTCCTGATATCATTTTGGTGGTTTGACAACTCTTCCAGATCTTGTTATGGGGATGTGGATTTCACCCTTGGCTGTTCTTGGTTTGCAGACGTGTTGTCAATGTGTTCCGCCCCTGCATGTTCGTCATGCACCATCTTCATTCGCCCTTGTTTTTTCGGGCAGTGCCTCCTGCTTTTGGAGAATTTGGACAGATGATGGCTTGGCAGAATTGTTCTCACTTGTCTGCCAAACATGATCTGTGCTGGTAACGGTAAGCCCATATCTATAGGTGCAGCTCTGAGGTGGAGCATAGCAACACGAAAATCTTGTTTCATTGTCCTACACTTCTGCAACAACTGCGCTGAGAAGTGTCTTTTACCTGTCTGACAAATGGAAATTTGGAGAAATAGTCAGTGACTCGGATAAAGTCGTCTCCATTCACAGTAAAATAGATCAGTGATGATTTTGGACCAAGGGACTGATGGAATCTCGTGAGGGTGTCGAGGTTTTTTACATTGTTGTGGCTGGTGGCTCTGGCATGTCTCACATCCTCGATAATATTTCGATGTCATTATTGATCCTTAGCTAATAAACAATGTCTCATACCAGTCGTCTTGTTTGCTCTCTGTTCATATGGTCTTGAAGTTGTGACAAGATGTCCTGTCGGAGAGCTTTGGTCACAATCACTTGTTTTCCTTTGAAGGTGACACCTCTCGAGATACTGGGTTCATCTCTATAAGGCCAAAAACATCTGAGGGTTTTTGGCACCTCTTTTATCATATCAGGCCAACCTTCTATGATGACTGTCTACAATGTCTTCCGTTGTGGGTCATTGGCTGTTTCTGATTGTAATTGGTCACATTTGTGACAAATGTAGGTCCCTTACAGTCAGAAACAGGGGAACTTATAATGAGGAACAAAGAAATGGCAGAACAATTAAACACATACTTTGGTTCTGTCTTCACAAAGGAGGACACAAATAACCTCCCAGAAATGTTAGGGAACCAAAGGTCTAATGAGAGGGAGGAACTGAAGGAAATCAGTTGCAGTAAAAAAAATAGTGCTAGGGAAATTAATAAGGTTAAAGGCTGACAAATCCCCAGGGCCTGATAATCTACATCCCAGAGTACTAAAGGAAGTAGCCCTGGAAATAGTGGATGCATTGGTGGTCATCTTCCAAACTTCTATAGACTCTGGAGCAGTTCCTACAGATTGGAGGGTGGCAAATGTAACCCCACTATTTAAAAAAGGACAGAGAGAAAGAACAGGGAATTATAGACAGGTTAGCCTGACATCAGTGGTGGGGAAAATGCGAGAGTCTATTATAAAGGATGTGATAGCAGAACACCTGAAAAGCATAAACGAGGATTGGACAAAGTCAGCATGAGTTTACAAAAGGGAAATCATGCTTAACAAATCTACTGGAGTTTTTTGAGGATGTAACTAGTAGAATAGATAAGGGAGAACCAATGGATGTGGTGAAGGCTTTTGATAAGGTCCCACATAAGAGGATAGTGTTCAAAATTAAAGCACATGGGATTGGGGGTAATATACTGGCATGGATTGAGAATTGGTTGACAGACAGGAAACAAAGAGAAGGAATAAACGGGTCTTTTTCCGGGTGGCAGGCAGTGACTAGTGGAGTACTGCAGGGATCAGTGCTTGGGCCCCAACTATTCACAACATATATTAATGACTTGGGTGAAGGAACTAAATGTAACATTTCCAAGTTTGCAGACGACACAAAGTTGGGGGGGCAATGTGAGCTGTGAGGAGGATGCAAAGCAGAGCGAAGAGGGGACATGAAAAAACACTGGCAGGCAAGATAAAGGAAAATCCTAAGGCATTTTATAAGTATATTAAGGGCAAGAGGATAACCAGGGAACTAGTGGGGCCCATTAGGGACCAAAGTGGAAATCTGTGTGTGGAGCCGGAAGACGTAGGTGAGGTTTTAAATGATTACTTTGCATCTGTGTTCACTGTGGATCTAGGTGTAGAGATCAGGGAGGGAGATTGTGATATACTTGAACATATTAGCATTGAAAGTGAGGAAGTATTAGCTGTTTTAGCGGTCTTAAAAGTGGATAAATCCCCAGGCCCAGATGAGATGCATCCCAGACTGTTATGTAAGGCAAGGGAGGAGACAAGCAGGGGGTCTGACACAAATTTTCAAATCCTCTCTGGCCACAGGAGAGGTACCAGAGGACTGGAGGACAGTAAATGTGGTACCATTATTCAAGAAGGGTAGCAGGGATAAACCAGGTAATTACAGGCTGGTGAGTATAACATCAGTGGTTGGGAAAATATTGGAAAATTTCTGAGGGACAGGATTAATCTCCACATGGAGAGGTAGAGATTAATCAGGGATAGGCAGCATAGCTTTGTCGGGGGAGATCATGTCCAACTAACTTGATTGAATTTTTCGAGATGGTGACAAGATGTGTAGATGAAGGTAAAGCAGTTGATGTTGTCTACACGGACCTCAGTAAGGCTTTTGATAAGGTCTTGCATGGGTGATGGTCGAGGGTTCTTCTTGCGATTGGAAGCCTGTGACCAGTGGTGTACCGCAGGGATCGGTGCTGGGACCCTTGCTGTTTGTAGTGTACATTAATGATTTAGCCGTGAATAATGGAGGTATGATAAGTAAGTTCGCAGATGACACGAAAATTGGTGGTGTCATAAATAGTGAGGAGGAAAGCCTTAGATTACAGGACGATATAGATGGGCTGGTAAGATGGGCGGAGCAGTGGCAAATGGAAAATGCTAGTTAGGCCACAGCTGGAGTACTGTGTACAGTTCTGGGCACCACGCTATAGGAAGGATGTGATTGCACTGGAGAGGGTGCAGAGGAGATTCACCAGGATGTCGCCTGGGCTGGAGCATTTCAGCTATGAAGACAGACTGAAAAGGCTGGGGTTGTTTTCCTTAGAGCAGAGAAGGCTGAGGGGGGGACATGATTGAGGTATACAAAATTATGAGGGGCATTGATAGGTCAGATAGGAAAAAACTTTTTCCCTTAGCGGAGGGGTCAATAACCGAGGGCATTGATTTAAGGTAAGGGGCAGGAGGTTTAGAGGGGATTTGAGGAAAATGTTTGTCACCCAGAGGGTGGTTGGAATCTGGAATGCACTGCCTGAAGAGGTGGTAGAGACAGGAATCCTCATAACAATAAAGAAATGTTTAGATGAGCACTTGAAATGCCATAGCATACAAGGCTACGGGCCAAGTGCTGGAAAATGGGATTAGAATATTTAGGTGCTTGATGGCCCGCAGAGACATGATGGGCTGAAGGGCCTGTTTCTGTGCTGTATAACTCTATACTCTATGACTCTAAAGAGGCTCCAATGCGATTTGGACAAGTTGAATGAGTGGGCAACTGCATGGCAGATGCAGTTTAACGTAGATAAATGTGAGGTTATCCACTTTGGTTGTAAAAATAGAAAGGCAGATTATTATCTGAATGGTGATAGATTGGGAAAGGGGGAGGTGCAACGAGACCTGGGTGTCCTTGTATACAAGTCGCTGAAAGCAAGCATTCGGGTGCAGCAAGCATTTAGGAAGGTGAATGGTATGTTGACCTTCATTGCAAGAGGATTTGAGTACAGGGGCAAGGATGTCTTATGTCTTATTGCAGTTATACACGGCCTTGGTGAGACCACATCTGGAGTATTGTGTGCAGTTTTGGTCTCCTTATTTGAGTAAGGATGTTCTTGCCATGGAGGGAGTGCAAAGAAAATTTACTAGGCTGATTCCTGGGATGGCAGGATTGACGTATGAGGAGAGACTAGGCCTATATTCACTAGAGTTTAGAAGAATGAGAGGGGATCTCCTAGAAACCTATAAAATTCTAACAGGATTTGACAGGCTAGACGCAGGGAGGATGTTCCCGATGGCTGGGGAGTCCAGAACCAGGGGTCACAGTCTCAGGTTACGGGGTATGCCATTTAGAACTGAGATGAGGAGAAATTTCTTCACTCAGAGGGTGGTGAATCTGTGGAATTCTCTACCACAGAAGGCAGTGGAGGCCAAGTCATTGAAATATATTCAAGAAAGAGATAAGTATATTTCTTAATGCCAAAGGGATCAAGGGATATGGGTGAAAGCGGGCACAGGGTACTGAATTAGATGATCAACCATGATCTTTTTTTGAATGGTGGATCAGGCCTGAAGGGCCAAATGGACTAATCCTGCTCCTATTTTTTATGTTTTTATGTGCTGACTAAAATGCAATAAATCGATTTTGAGCACATCTTCCACCTCGATGTCCATGCTGTCTACTTGTAGATCCAGTGGAACTCCTTCATTCTTGCTTGGGTTTGGCAATCTGCTCAGCGTATCCAAAGTGACTATTTTAGTACCCAGTTTGTAGCAGCCATCAAAGTCCTGTACTTACACTAAAAGTCGCTGTAGTTGAGGTGGTGCACTTGTCAATAGTTTGCGCCAGATCATCTCCAGTGGTTTGTGGTCAATTTCCACATTGAACAAGTAGGTGTGGAACCTTGTGATCCTAAACACCAGAGCAAGTGTTTCACGCTCTATGTTTGAGTAATTGGATTGTGCTGAGACTTGGACCTGAATACAATTGGTTTGCCAACCTGCAGGATGCACGCTCCTATCCCTTTCTGTGAGGTGTTGACTTCCAGGATTGTCTTCTTCCTTGGATCATAGTACTGTAAGGTACAGGTTTCTGCTGACAATGCTTGTTTGAGAGACTCAAACATGTGCTGATGGTCCTCCTGCCATACAAATGGTCCGTCTTTCTTTAAGAGCTCTCTCATTGATGATGTTTTGTCAGAAAAATTTGGAATGTATGGTGCCAAGAAGTTGAAAATCCAAGACATCTCTGTAGATCTTCTTTGTCTTATGGAGTAGGCATATACCTTACATCTTCAAATTTGCCTGGGTCAGGACGGATTCCTGAATAGATGGAGCCAAAGAAATTAATCTGACTTACATTCACCTGGTACTTCTTGTTATTAAAGCCGAGCCCTTCGTGATGAGCTACTGATATCAGTGAATGAAGATTTCGATCATGTTCTTCTTTGGTTTTGCCCATTACTGCAATATCATCAGCAATGCATATACATCCAGGCACATTTTCTATAATTCTGACCATATACTGCTGAAATAGATCTTGACTGACAGCTAAGCCGAAGGGTATTCTCTGGAAGCAATATCTTCCAAATGGTGTGCTGAATGTGGTGACTTCCTGAGATTCCTTAGCTAGGTGTACCGACCATGTTTAGCATCCAACTTGGAGGAGAATTTGTCTCCTGTGAACTTGGGATTCAATTCCTCTAGTGTTGAAATCTTGTGGGGCATCTCTTCAGGAAGAAGTTTTGATGCCTCGGATCTAGACATACCCTGATTGCTCCATCTTTCTTTAGTACGCATGTAATTGAGATGCACCAGTCTGTGTGATGATGCCATTGTGTTCCATGTCATCCAACTCGCACTTAAGCTTTTCTTGGACATGCACGCTGCACTTTCTGGGAGGGTCAATTGATGGAATTGCATCCTCTCTGAGGTACAGTATGGCATCGCCTTTGAAATCTCCTATGGCATCGAACCTGCCCAGGTACATTTGTTGTAGGTCGTGGACTGACGCAATGCGGGTACACTTGGTCTCTTCTGCTGTAATGGGTACCTTGGTAACCTTGTGGATAGTTATGATGTTGAGGTCCTTACGCACTGGTAGTCCTGCCACTGCTGGTCCGCTCATGTCTACTAAGTAGAATGTTTGTGGTTTCCATGTTGACTTGCCATAGCTGAATTGCATTGTTAGTGTGACACTGCAAGGGATGGGTGACAAATTGTATCCAGTTAACTTTGCAGTTGTCGGTTGCATCAGTAATTTCTAATGACCCCAGTACATATCCTTCAGGATTCGGAATGGTGGGATATTTGCACTAGCCCCCGTGTCAATCTTGGTCCTAAGTGTGTGTTTGCCAACTTTCTTTGGGCACATAATGTTAGTAGTAGCAAAAGCTTCCAGTTGTTTGACTTCATCAACACAAGGTGTAAGGTTCACAATGTGAAACACTTGCTCGTCTTCCGGCTGAGAATTGCTCCACTCTGAGTCTTGTCTCAGGTTTCTTTCGCTGTGGACTTCGTGTATTGGCTTGCATTTACATAGGTCGCTCGTGCTCTCCTTGCTGCTGTTGCCATGTTGCTGCACCTGTCTTATGTTTGTTTGAATCCGATTGTAACTTCTAGCTGAGTTTTTGGAGGCATATTTCTTGCATAGGCTGGTCCAATGTCCTTTTGCACCGCACGCCTTTCACAGATCTCGAAATGCAGGACAACTTTGCGGTAAGTGGGACAAACCATACTTACCACACAGCTTGCTTGCTTTTTGTGACCTGGTTACCCTGCTTGCAGATGCTGTTGTCCAGTTACAATGGCTTCATATTTCTTGCCATCTTCTATCAGTGTATCAATTCTGTGACCTTTCTTTTTCCCCAAAAGGTCTTTTTGAAATGCTTCAATGGATGTTGGGACAATCAGCAGCTCCATTATTCGGTCCAACAGCTCAGTTTCTGAAAAATTGCATTTGTTGCCCTTACTACGACATCTACTGATGAATTGATCTCTTGATACCTGTGGCTGTTACCTGTAAGACATCAATTCCAGACGATGAATTCTAAAATTCACTCTTACTCAAAGCTGATCTTCTAGCATTTTCCATATCTTTTCAGGGTCTTTCTGCTCCTCTTCAGATAGGCGAGAGATACTGATTCTATATAGCCCCTCATTTCCAACTACTATCAGTATTTTCACAGCCTGCTTCTCTGGTTCTGCAACCGCTTGGTCTATGAAGCAGAACTACAATCTTTGTTAAAAAGTTTGAACTCGTATAGGATATCAATGGCCTTCCAGTTCATGCTGGGGAATTTGATATCCATCCTTCTGCTTTTCCTTTGTTTTCTGCTCTATATTTAACTTTGTTCAGCTCTCTGTGTGCCTTCAGCACGGTACTTTTTTAGATTAGATTAGATTAGATTAGAGATACAGCACTGAAACAGGCCCTTCGGCCCACCAAGTCTGTGCCGACCAGCAACCACCCAGTTATACTAATCCTACACTAATCCCATATTCCTACCCAACATCCCCACCTGACCCTATATTTCCCTACCACCTACCTATACTAGTGACAATTTATAAAGGCCAATTTACCTACCAACCTGCAAGTCTTTTGGCTTGTGGGAGGAAACCGGAGCACCCGGAGAAAACCCACGCAGACACAGGGAGAACTTGCAAACTCCACACAGGCAGTACCCAGAATCGAACCCGGGTCCCTGGAGCTGTGAGGCGGCAGTGCTAACCACTGCGCCACTGTGCCGCCCAGTTGTTTTGTCTTTTCTACTTGTGGCTTAAAATTTGTTTTAAAACTTATTTGATTAACTCTGTGCTGTTCCCCTTTAAGAAATCCTTCATTTTTAAACTAGCTGCTTTGACAGAGTGTAACAGGTGCTTGACAGAGTTCTCTGTTTTTTCTCTTTCAGCCCTTCTATGTTTACACAGCTGTTCAATAGGCAGTTCCAGGGTTTTCCCCTTTGCTTTCTTTTTGTTAAAGTTTATTTATCTTCTTCACGCTTGGCTGGTTTAATGATATTTTTTCAGCTTGACTGTTTTAATGGAGGCTCTGCTGTGTTCAGTAAAGGCCTGCTCGGGTCTGCAAATGAAACCCGACCTGAGCCCGACAGAACCACATCTGACCCAAGTCCGACCCGGCCCGAGTCCTTTGATTTTTTTCCCATGCCCGACCCCATCCGACCCAACCCAACCACTGGAATAAAATTGATTATATTAAAGAGGTTGTGTTGTACCTTGGATGGAATCGCTCACTGCAGACTAGTGCGAAGTCCAAATGCACATTTCCCACCTCGACGTCCTGGCTGTCACTGTGTCCAAAACCTGGCCTGACCCGACCCAAACCCGAATGCTGGATCTGGAAGAGTGACCCGACCCGAACCTGACACACGTCATCTGGCCCAGTCGGGTTCATCTAGTGTTCAGGGGTTTTCCGTACTTTTTTCATGATCAGCCTTTGTTTTTTTTCAGTTTGCATGCTTTTTAGGATTTCCCTTTTTTTATTCACACGGAGCCTTTAGAAAATGATTTTTTTAACTCATCAAAGCCTTTTTTTTACTGGGATTCCTTGAACCTCAGCACAATAACTCACCCAATCGCTTGCTTTTCAGTCATGCTTCATTTCCATAGAACTTTTCTTAGCTTTCTAAGGTATATAGCTATAATTCACTCTTTTCAGGTACTTGTTTTAATGTTTCTTCACCTGTTGCTTCAAATTTTCTCTCCTGTTTTCTGTATTGCTTTTAAATTTTGTCTGCTGTTTTACCCATGGTCTTCAAGCTTATATCTTGTCTTTTCATGACCACTGTCACCAGGTCATGAGTTTCTTTGTGTTATTAAGCAACATAATGAGGTACGTGGATTCCAAATCCTTGAAAATCTGTAGAAGTTTTATTTACAGCTAAACTAATACACACAATACAGAGCAAACTATATACAGAAACTTTCTCCAGGGTCTTACAGTGTAGAGTGACTATAACTTCTAATCACATGACTACATCCTGGTATTTATCTCATTAACATACTGAGTTCTTAAAGGGACATCACTCTTACAGCAATCATACAACAGGGGCACATTCACCCAATGGGACAATTCACCCATTGGGCACATTCACCCTGTGGGGCCATTTGCCCATTGGGCATATTCACCCATTGGGGTCATTCATCCATTGGGCACGTTCAGCCATTGGGCACATTCACCCTCTGGGGCCATTCACTCATTGGGCAGATTCACCCTTTGGGGTCATTCACCCATTGGGCAGATTCACCCATTGGGGCCATTTGCCCATTGGGAACATTCACTCTTTGGGGTCATTCACCTATTGGGCATATGCACCCATTGGGGCTATTCACTGGGCATATTCACCCATTGGGCACATTCACCAATTGGGCACTATCACCTATTGGGGCCATTCACCAATTGGGCACATTCACCCCTTGCGTGCATCCACCAATTGGGCACATTCACCCATTGGGCACATTCACCCTTTGGGGCCATTCACCCATTGGGGCCATTCACCCATTGGGCATATTCACCAATTGGGCACATTCACCAATTGGGCACATTCACCAATTGGGCACATTCATCCACTGGGCATATTCACTCATTGGGCACATTCACCAATTGGGCACATGCACCTATTGGGCATATTCACCCACTGGGGTCTTTCACCAATTGGGCAGTTTCACCCATTGGGCACATTTATCCATTGTGAACATTCACCCATTGGGGATATTCATCCATCAGCCCATTCATCCAATTACATTCAATGGGTTTGCTCCTGTTTCATTCAAAAATGAGTCACTTTCTGAGGAAGGCATCAGATGGATGGATAAACTTTGGTTGCACATCTCTCTCTAACTCTTGATTCTATGACAGGATGTGTGACCTGATTTAAGTTATGAAAATGTACAGCAATTGGTGAGGTCAGTAATGTGACTTCCAGTTTTTAACCTCAGCTTCCTGACTGAGTTTCATAATTGAAAAAATTTTATTTGCATGAGCTGACGTATAACATCCTGTGTGATGTCCACACCAATAATTCAGAGACTAGTCTGCAAACATCCTCCTGCATTGCCTGCCCTAATTCTTAGATCTTAATCATAAGTGAACTTTAATTCTCATTCGTCTTTTCAAATCCCTCCATGGCCTCACCCCTTCCTATCTCTATAACTTCCTCCAACCCCACGACCCTTTAACATCGCTGCATCCCTCCAATTCTGGCCTCCATACATCCCTGATTTTTATCTCTATGCCATTGCCTTCAGCTGCCAAGGCCCTAAGTTCTGGAATTCTCTTCCCAAACTGCTTCACCTCTCTATCTCTCTTTCCTCCTTTACAATGTTTCTTAAAACCTATCTCTTTGACCAAGCTTTTGGTCACCTGTTCTAATATCTCTTTATGTGGCCCTGTCAAACTTTGTTTGATAATGCTCCAATGAAGTGCCTTGGGGCAGTTTACTATGTTAAAGACACTATGTAAATGCAAGTTGTTGTTGTTGCATCTTGCCTGGTCACTGGGTCACAGACATGTTTTGGGTGACTGATGGTGAGATAGGGTGCTGCGGAATGATGTTGCACTGTGTAGTTACTGATTCACACACTTGTGCGAGAAATTTATCGTGGGCGGGGAATATCCTAGCCCAGGGAAAAACTGACTCTTGTTCAGCACCTCATAGACACGCCCATGAGAAGGGCTTCCAAATGATAGACTCTGGTTTTTCCACGCACCCACTCCCTTTTGGTGCCACAGAGCCGAGACGCTACGGTCTACTTTTGATGGTCATTTTACTGAGTGCAAATTCTGCAACTCCAGTTAGATAATGGAGTGGAGATCCAGCATGGCTTACATGGCTGACTTATCTGTCAGAAGCTAACTATTGAGGGAAGGAATCAAACTATTAGAGCAGGAGAGTGCTCGAGACTAGAGAGGGAGAGCAGGAGGGAGAGCAGGTTCAATAAAGTTCGAATAGAGGTAGAAGGCTGAGCGGAAATAAATATTGAGAGAATTTGCTCAGGCAAGACAAAAAAGGGGACTGCATCAAAAGTGAGAATTTTGAGGATAAATTGGGATTACCGCAAATCCATGAAGGTTCTGCTGCTCTTAAGCTGTAAATCTGGCTGAAGACAGGCCAGTCCTACCCAGTAAGGGCAGGGACCCAGTTAGGCTGGCCCAGCTGTAGAGGGTGAGTTTCACTGCAGTCTCAGCCATCCCAGGCTGCCTCGCACATCACCGCAAAGACCAAGCTGACACTGCCCACCACCACACCCCCCCCACCCCGCATACAACAACACTTCTGATTAATATCTTGGGTGAAGCAGGTACAAAAATATTAAATTTGGAACCAGATATTTTGACCATAATAGCAAATAACATGGAAATAATAAGCCAGTGTAAATTTGAGAATCTGTCTGGATAAGTAAAGAAAGTGATTAATCAGAAGAACTGGTACCGATTTGAGTCTGCACTGGATATTTTCAGGTTGGGTCTCATTGGTCACTGATGTAAGTGAACTTCACATTCTGTATAATCAGGGGAGGCTCTCGAGTGCCCTATATATTTGGTAACTAATTCTGTGACTTGGGGTCATAACAATAAGACAGACCCCTTGTTGTGAATACTGGATTCCATAATCTCACACACATCCCATATACATTCCTTCTATTCTCCCCAAGAGCAGACTGACAAAGATCCCAGTGTTACAAGGTCAATTGTAAACCAACAACCACCCAACCCCAGCAGCCTCGCAAAGTGTGTAGTCATGACAGTTATATTGCCAGTTTAGCTAGACCCCTGTTGTGCTTAAACTGGTTGTCCATGAAATACAGAACAGAACAGAATACTATTTTCACAATGCGTTAACGTCAAAAATAATATATAAAACTCTGACCTGGATATGGGCCTACTTGATTTTTATAAGCCAGTATCACTGACTGGAACTATTCTATAACCGGATGCATGTATTAATGCCTGAACCTAGAGCCTATTGCAGCTTTACTCTGACTGGAGATAAACTGAGATGCCTCTATCTCTGTCTGACTGTTGCAGAAATGCACCTACTGCCAAGTGCGCTTAATCTGTGCCCTTCCCTCAGCTCTCTGTATTGAGTCTTGGCTCACTGAAACGTTAATAAAAGTTACCACTTGAAATCAGGAACCTCCCTCCCTCCTTCCCTGTATGGAATCATGACAATTATCTTTATCTGTTTATCTCCACACATTGAGCTCAATGAATGGAACCTATTCTAACATTAGAGGTGTGAATACACCAATGATAATGATACCCATTATCTCAAACTAATCTGGTATGCGTAATGATTAGTATTGCAGCTAGCTTTCTCTTGTAATAGGAATGGTAGAGTAGTGGTAGAATTACTGGATTGGTGATCCAGAGGCCCAGACCAAAACTCCAGAGATACGGCAGCTGGTGGAATTTAAATTCAATTAATTCATAAATCCAGAGTAAAAAGATTGTCTCAGTATTGCTGACCATGAAACTAACAGATTGCCTTAAAAACCCACCTAGTTCAATAACATCCTTCATGGAAGGAAATCTGCCGTCCTTACCCAGTCTGGCCTACATGTGACTCCAGACCCACAGCAATGTGGTTGACTGTTAACTGCCGTCTGAAGTGGCCGAGCAAGCCACTCAGTTGTATCAAACCACTACAGAAAAGTTGAAAAAGAATAAAACCAGATAGACAACCCGGCATCGACCGAGGCATTGGAAGCAACCCTGCCCAGTCGATTATCAAAGTCCTCCTCACTAACATCTGGGGACTTGAGCCAAAACTGGATCAGCTGTCCCACAGAATAGTCATACTCACAGAATCATACCCTGCAGCCAATGTCCCAGATACCTCCATCACCATCCCTGGGTATGTTCTGTCCCAAAGGCAGGACAGACCCAGCAGAGGTGGCAGCACAGTGGTGTACAGTTGGGAGGGAATGGCCCTGGGAATCCTCAACATTGACTCTGGACCCCATGAAGTCTCATGGCATCAGGTCAAACACGGGCAAGGAAAGCTCCTGTTGATTACCACCTACCCTCCCTCAGCTGATGAATTATTACTGCACCATGTTGGAAGAAAGCACTGAGGCAAGGGCACAGAATGTACTCTGGATACGGGACTCCAATATCCATCACCAAGCGTGGCTCAGTAGCACCACTACTGACCAAGCTAGCCAAGTCCTAAAGATGGTGAGAGAACCAGCAAGAGGGAAAAGCTTACTTGGCCTTGTCCTCATCAATCTACCTGTTGCAAATGCATCTGTCCATAGTAGACAAAGTCCCGTCTTCACACTTAGGACACCCTCCATCATGTTTATGGCACTACCACCGTTATAAACGAGATAGATTCAGAACAGGTCTAGCAGCTCAAAACTGGGCATCCACGAGGCACTGTGGGCCATCAGCAGTCGAATTGCATACAATACAATCTGTAACCTCATGGCCCGGCATATCCCTCACTCTACCATTACCATCAAGCCAGGAGACCAACGCTGGTTCAATGAGCAATACAGGATAGCATGCCAGGAGCAGCACCAGGCATACCTAAAAATGAGATGCCAACCTGGTGAAGATACAACACAGGACAACATGCACTGCTAAACAGCAGAAGCAGCATGCAATAGACAGAGTAAAGTGATCTCACAACCAGCAGGTCCAATCTAAGCTCTGCAGTCTTGCTACAACCAGTCGTGAAAGATGTTGGACAATTAAACAACTAACTGGAGGAGGAAGATCCACAAACATCCCCATCCTCAATGATGGGGGAGCCCAGCATGTCAGTGCAAAAGATAAGGCTGAAGCATTTGCAACAATTTTCAGTCAGAAGTGCCAACTTGGATGATCCATCTCGGCCTCCTCCTGAGGTCCCCAGCATCACAGATGCCAGTCTTCAGCCAATTCAATTCACTCCATGTGATATCAAGAAACAGTTGAGTGCACTGGATACAGCAAAGGCTATGGGCGACAACAATATTTTGGCTGTAGTAATGAAGACTTGTGCTCCAGAACTAGCTGTGCCCTTAGTCAAGCAGTTCCAGTACAGCTACAACACTGGCATCGAACCAACAATGTGTAAAATTACCCAGGTATGTCTTCTCCATAAAAAGCAGGACAAATTGAATCTGGCCATTTACTGCCCTATCAGTCTAATCTCAATCATCAGCAAAGTAATGGAAGGTGTCGTCGATAGTGCTATAAAGCGACACTTCAGTAATAACCTGCTCACCGATGCTCAGTTTGGATTCTGCCAAACATGTACAAAAGAACTGAATTCCTGAGGTGTGAGTGACTGCCGTTGACATCAAAGCAACAGTTGACTGAATGTGGCATCCAGGAGCCGTGGAAAAATTGAAGTCAATGTGAATCAAGGGGAAAATTCTCCACTGGTTGGAGTCATACATCACATAAAGGAAGAGGGTTGTAGTTGCAGGAGGCCAGTTATCTCAGCCCCAGGGCATCGCTGCAGGAGCTCCTCAGGGTTGTGTCCTAGGCCCAACCATCTTCAACTGCTTCATCAATGGTCTTGCCTGCATTATAAGGTCAGAAGTGGAGATGTTTGCTGGTGATTGTACAGTGTTCAGTACCATTCGCAAATCCTCAGATACTGCAACATCCATGCCTGCATGCAGCAAGACCTGGACAACATTCAGACTTGGGCTGATAAATGGCAAGTAACATTTGTGCCACACAAGTGCCAGGCAATGACCATCTCCAGCAAGAGAGAATCTAACCATCTCCCCTTGACATTTAACAGCATTACCATCGCTGAATCACCCACTATCACCATCCTAGGGGCTACCATTGACTAGAAACTGAACTGGACCAACCATATAAATACTGTGGCTACAAGAGCAGGTTAGAGGCTGGGAATTCTGCGGCGAGTAACTGACCTCCTGACTCCCCAAAGCCTGTCCACCATCCACAAAGCACAATTCAGGAGTGTGATGGAATACTCTGTGTGGCCTGGATGAGTGCAACTCCAACAACACTCAAGAAACTCGAGACCATCCAAGACAAAGTAGCCCACTTGATTGGCATCTCATCTACCACCTTACACATTCACTCCCTCCACCAGCGGTGCACAATGGCAGCAGTGTGTCTCATCTACAAGATGCAGTGCAGCAATTCACCAAGCCTCCTTCAAGAGCACCTTTCAAACTCACGACCTCTACCACCTAGAAAAACAAGGGCAGCAAATGCATGGGAACACCAGCACCTGCAAGTTCCCCTCCAAGTCACACACCATCCTGACTTATATCTTCACTTCCCTCTGACCCCACCCCTTCTGATCTGACCCCTTGCTGTGTATTCACTATACCCTCTGACCTCCCCCTCTCTGACGCCGAACATTCTGTACTCAGCAAAGGTCTCAGTTTTATTCCCTTACGCCTCCACCTCAATGAATTTTGCACTCGGCATGACGTTGAGCTCTCCTTCCATCGCCTCCACCTCCGGGCTCACTTCTTTGACCAGGAGTCCTCCCCCCGACCAGCAGAGCCATTCATCCGCCTCCAGCATTCTCCCTCTACCTGGACCCCTCCCCCTGGCCTCTTACCCACTCTTGATCTTTTCATTGAAAATTGTTGGCGAGACATTGGTCATCTCAATTTCTCTGCCCCCCTCACTCACTCTAACCTGTCCCCCTCTGAACTTGAGGCACTCCGTTTTCTCAGGTGTAACCCCAACATGGTCATCAAACCTGCAGACAAGGGTGGTGCTGTTGTTGTACGGCGTACCGACCTCTACCTTGTAGAGGCTCAGCGCCAACTTTCAGACACTTCTTCCTACCTCCCCCTGGACCATGACCCCACCACCGAACATCAAGCGACTGTCCACAGGACTGTCACTGACCTCATCTCCGCTGGAGATCTTCCCTCTACAGCTTCCAACGTCATAGTCCCGCAACCCCGGACAGCCCGCTTCTACCTCCTTCCCAAAATCCACAAACAGGACTGTCCCGGCAGACCCATTGTGTCAGCCTGCTCCTGCACAACTGAACTTATTTCTTCCTATCTTGACTCTATCTTTTCTCCGCTGGTCCAGTCTCTTCCCACCTACATCTGTGATTCTTCTTACGCTCTACGTCATTTTTGACAATTTCCAGTTTCCTGGTCCCAACTGCCTCCTCTTCACTATGGACGTCCAATCTCTCTACACCTCCATCCACCACCAGGACGATTCGAGGGCTCTCCACTTCTTTCTTGAACAGAGGCCCAACCAGTCCCCATCCACCGCCACCCTCCTCCGCCTGGCTGAACTTGTTCTCACATTGAACAACTTCTCCTTCAACTCCACTCACTTCCTCCAAATAAATAGTGTTGCCATGGGTATTCACATGGATCCTAGTTATGCCTATCTTTTTGTGGGATATGTCGAACATTCCTTGTTCCAGTCCTACTCAGGCCCCCTCCCCCAACTCTTTTTCCAGTACATTGATGACTGTATCGGTGCAGTTTCCTGCTCCTGCCCCAAACTGGAAAACTTTATCAACTTTGCTTCTAATTTCCACCCTTCTCTCACCTTTACATGGTCCATCTCTGACACTTCGCTTCCCTTCCTCGACTTCTCTGTCTCCATCTCTGGGGATAGACTGTCTAATAATATCCATTATAAGCCCACCGACTCCCACAGCTACCTCGACTACACTTCTTCACACCCTACCTCCTGTAAGGACTCCATTCCATTCTCCCAGTTTCTCCGTCTCCGACGCATCTGCTCTGATGATGCTACCTTCCATGACAGTGCTTCTGATATGTCTCCCTTTTTTCTCAACCAAGGATTCCCCACCCCACTGTGGTTGACAGGGCCTCAACCGTGTCAGGCCCATTTACCACACCTCTACCCTCACCCCTTCCCCTCCCTCCCAGAACCACGACAGGGTTCCCCTTGTCCTCACTTTGCACCCCATCAGCCTCCATATCCAAAGGATCATCCTCCGCCATTTCCTCCACATCCAGTGTGATGCCACTACCAAACACATCTTCCCCTCCCTACCTCTGTCAGCATTCCAAAAGGATCATTCGCTCCATGACACCCTGGTCCACTCCTCCATTATCCCCACCACCTTATCCCCTTCCCACGGCACCTTCCCCTGCAATCGCAGGAGGTGTAATACCTGCCCATTTACCTCCTCTCTCCTCACTATCCCAGGCCCCAAACACTCCTTTCAGGTCAAGCAGTGATTTACTTGTACTTCCTTCAATGTAGTATACTGTATTCGCTGCTCACAATGTGGTCTCCTCTACATTGGGGAGACCAAACGCAGACTGGGTGACCGCTTTGCGGAACACTTCCGCTGAGTCCGAAAGCAGGACCCCGAGCTTCCGGTTGCTTGCCATTTCAACATTCCCCCCTGCTCTGATGCTCACATCACTGTCCTGGGATTGCTGCAGTGTTCCAGTGAACATCAATGCAAGTTCGAGGAACAGCATCTCATTTACCGATTAGGCACACTACAGCCTGCCGGACTGAACATTGAGTTCAATAATTTCAGAGCATGACGGGCCCCCCATTTTACTTTTATTTTTATTTCTTTTTTCTTTTTTATATATTTTTTGTGTTTATTTTATTTTATCTTAGTTTATTCAGTTTGCCTACCCACTGTTTTTTTTCACTGTTTTTTTTCATGTTTGTACTTGTGGCTGTTCAGTTTTCAGTCCGTTCACACCCTCTCTGTACTAATGCTTTGTCTTTCAGCACACAATTAACATATTGTTTGCCTTTGCTCCATGACCTTCTGGTCAGTTATTCTCTGTGATTTTGTCCTATCGACACCTTCTCCTTTGTTATCTCTTGCCCCACCCCCGCCTTACTTGCTTAAAACCTTTTACATTTCTAATATTTGCCAGTTCTAAAGAAGGGTCACTGACCTAAAACATTAACTCTGCTTCTCGCTCCACGGATGCTGCCAAACCTGTTTTTATTTCAGATTTCCAGCATCCGCAGTATTTTATTTTACTGTGTTGAATAAGCTTGTTTTCCCTTAAATATAGAAAAATAAGGGGTGATCCAATTGAGTTGTTGAAGATGATTAAAGGATTTGATAGGGTAGATGGAGAGAGACTATTTCCTCCAGTGGGGGAGTCTAGGCAAGGAAGTAACCTTAAAATTAGAGTTATGGGGTAATGTCAGAAAGTACAAAGAGTCATTCTGGAACACCCTTCCCCTAAGAAGCTGTTGAGGAGGAGGGTCAACTGAAATTTCAAAACTGAGATTGCTAACTTTTTAATAAAAGCAAAATACTGCAAATGCTGGAAATCTGAAACAAAAACAAAAAGTGCAGGAAATACTCAGCAGGTCAGGCAGCACCTGTGGAGAGAGAAGCAAAGTTAACGTTTCAGGTCTGTGACCTTTCATCAGAACTGGCAACGGTTAGAAAAGAATTAGGTTTTAAGCAAGTGAGGGGGAGGGGGTGGGGGAGAGAACAAAGGGGAAGGTGTTTGATAGGGCAGAGGGTGATTAAATAACAAAGCTGTCCTGGGCCAAAGGCAAAGCGTGTGTTAATGCGTGTGGTGAATGACAAAGCATTAGTCCAGAGTGACTGTTAATAACAGAATAATGAGCAGCTACATGATTACATAAAAAGCAGGCACATGGTTAAAAAATAAAGTATTAAAAAAAGGCCAGTCATGCTCTGAAGTTATTGAACTCAATGTTCAGTCCGCAAGGCTGTAGAGTGCCTAATCGAAAGATCAGGTGCTGCTCCTTGAGCTTGCGTTGATGTTCAATGGAACACCGGAGCAGGCCAAAGACACAAATGTTGGTGTGAGAGTAGGGGGGAATGTTGAAATGGCAAGGGACCGGAAGCTCAGGGTCATGCTTTTGACTCAGAGGAGGTGTTCAGCAAAGTGGTCACCCAGTCTGCATTTGGTGTCCCCAGTGCAGAGGAGACCACCTTGTGAGCAGTGAATATGAGCAGCGAATACAGTCTACAACATTGAAAGAAGTACAAGTAAATCACTGCTTCACCTGAAAGGAGTGTTTGGGGCTTTGGATATTGAGGAGAGAGGAGGCAAAAGGGCAGGTATTACACCTCCTGTCGTTGCATGGGAAGGGGACGAGGTGGTGGGGGTAATGGAGAGTGGACCAGGGTGTCACGGAGGGAATTATAGCTTTTTGTTTGGTAAGGGTATTAAGGATTACAGAATCAAGGAGGATAGATAAAATTAAGATACAGATCAGTCATGATCGACTTGAATGACGGAAAAGCTCAAGGACCGAATGACATGTGCTCTTCCTATGTTCCTAGTGACTACAAGTCATCAGCATGAAAAGCCACATCAAAAGCATAACTTATACTCTGATTCTAACAATTCCAGTTATGGATTTCAACATACACAGCAAATGGTTTACATCTGATAACCGATAACATGCCAGAAAAGTGCAGTACAGTGTTTGCATTGACTCAGTCATAACTTTGCACGAGGTCATGCATTGTGATTCTTCCTGAATTCCTTATGCATTGCCACATAACTCTGTAATAAATCCTGTTGTTACTAAAATTAGGTTTCTTCTGGCAGGTGATAAATGTCACTGCTGGAAAATGGAACGTTTGAATCATTAATATAAATCCTGCTGTACTGGTCCAGCAACATACTTTAGGAGAGTATGAGATGACCAACAAACCCATTCCTTTCACCCAATGAGACAAGTGTAAGAGCAATATACCCACATTGTGCCCACATATGACATTTCCATTTCCCGTATCCATCCTTATTCATTTATTCCCGACTCTTTGGCCTGTTTTGTGCTGTTAAACAGTGCAGGCTAAAAGATTGGGGTGAGATTGCCGAACTCAGTTTATTTAGAGCTTATGGGATTAACAAAAGAAAGAAAGGCTTACATTTATAATGTGTCTTTCATGACCACAGGATATTCCAAAGCGGTTTACAGCCAATGAAGTACTTTTGAAGTGCAGTCACCTGTTGTGATGTATGAAACATGGAAGCCAGTTTGCACCTAGCAAGCTCCCACTACCAGCATTGTGATAATGAGCAGACAATCTATTTTTAGTGATGTTGGGTTGAGGGATAAATATTGGTCAGGATGTCAGGGAGAACTCTTCTTGGAAATAACGTCATGGAATCTCTTCTGTGAACCTGAGTGGGCAGACCAGGTCTTCAGTTTATCATCTCATCTGAAAGACGAGATGAAACACACCCTCAGTACTGCTCAGAAGTGTCAGCATAGATCTCAAGTGGGGCTTAGAATCCACAGCCTTCTGACTTAGAGATGAGAGTGCTATGAACAGAGCAGATAGAGTCCTTTTATTTCATTACCCTAGTTGAAAGCACTTTAATCAGATTGCAAGCAGACAGTAATAAGAAGCTAATATTCCAAGGTGAAAGCAGCTTTGAGATGATACAAAACTGTCCCACAAATTTTCAACCTGCTGCAATAAAGAATCTTCATCTCCCTTTTGCCAATTACTTTAAATCTGTGACCTCTGGCGACCAATTCACCTGCCAATGAATCGGTTATTCCTTATTTACTCTTATCAAAACAGCACGGGGGCATATAACAGCCGCCCGTGCAACACTGCCCAAACTGAGTGCCGCCTAAGTTGAATTTCTACCCCACCCCACCACCACCATCATCCCCGCCCCCACACACATACACACACACCCCCAGGCACTGCTTTTCTGCAGCTGATGCCTTGCTGTTGTTAGACTCACTTGGAGATTTTGTGTGCTCCGTACATGTTGTGAACAACAGCTCCACCAATACCGTTGACCTTTTCCTTGCTGTGTCTCCTGAAGTCAGATCATCGACCAGCTGGTGTGAAAAGCAGCGTCTAACTCCACATTGAGCCATGGTGAGGATGCTGGGAGGCAGGTTTTTTTTATTTATTCATGGGATGTGGGATTTGCTGCCAAGCCTCCAAGACCTGATCTTGTAGCCACAGTATTTACTCAGGAGGAGGCTGAGATGGATCATCCACTTGGCACTTATGGCTGAAGATTTTTGCAAATGTTTCAGCCTTGTCTTTTGCACTGACGTGCTGGGCTCTGCCATCAGTAAGGATGGGGTTGTTTGTCTAGCCTCCTCCTCAAGTAAATTGTTTAATTGTCCAGCTCCATTCACAACTGAATGTGGCAGGACTGCAGAGTTTTGATCTGATCTGTTGGTTGTGGGATCGCTTAATCCTATCTATCGTATGCTGCTTCCTCTGTTTAGCATGCATGTAGTCATGTGTTGTTGCCATGTCATGTGCTGCTGCTGATGGTCTACAGCATCTCATGGATGCCCAGTTTTGAGCTGCCAGATCTGTTCTGAATCTATCCCATTTAGCACGGTGGTAGTGCCACACAACATGATGGAAGGTGTCCTTAGTGTGAAGATGGAACTTCATTTCCAAAGAACTGTGCGGTGGTCACTCCCATTGTCATGAGTAGATGCATCTGCAACAGGTAGGTTGATGAGGGCATGTCAAGTAGGTTTTTCCCTTGTGTTCCCACCGTTTGCAGGTCCAGTCTGGCAGATGTGTCCATCAGGACTCAGCCAGCTCAATCAGTAATGCTATTGAGCCACTCTTGGTGATGGACATTGAAGTCTTGCATCCAGACTACATTTTGTGGCCTTGCTATCCACAGTGCTACTTCCAAGTGATGCTCAACATGAAGGAGTACTGATTCATCAGCTGAGGGAGGTGGTAATCGGCAGGAGGATTCCTTGTTCATGTTTGACCTGATGCCTTGAGGCATCATGGGATCCGGTGAGGACTCCCAGAACAACTCCCTCCTGACTGTATACCACTGTCCCGCAATCTCTGATGTGTCAGTCTTTCCGGTGCGACAATGCACACCCACAGATGGTGATGGAGGAGTCTGGGACATTCACTGCAAGTTATGATTCTGTGAGTATGACTATGTCAGCCTGTTGCTTGACTAGTCTGTGGGACAGTTTTCCCGATTGTGGCACAAGACCCCAGATATTAGTGAGGAAGACTTTGCAGAGTCGACTGGTCTGGGTGTGCCTTTGTCGTGTCTGATGCCGAAATCAATCGGATGGTCCGACCTGTTTTATTCATATTTTACTTTTCCGTAGCAGTTAGGTCCCACTGAGTGACTTGCTCACCCATTTCAGAGGGCAGTTAAGAGTCAACCGCATTGCTGTGGGTCTGGAGTCACATGTAGGCCAGACCAGGTAAGGATGGCAGATTTCCTTCCCTGAAAGTCATTAGTGAACTAGATGGGTCTTTATGACTATCTGTTAATTTCATGGTCATCATTACTGAAACTAGCTTTTTATTCCAGATTCTGGGAAATGGTGGAACTTTAAGAAAGGAAACTAAAAACCACAAAATGAAAATAGAGAAAGCGCCTGTAGAAATGCAGCCTCTGCTGTTTTGGGTGTGTACTCCTTAAGCTGAACCCTCCCTTTATCTTTTTATTGCGAGTTCCAGGATTTGTAGTTTTCCTTTCTATTTAAAATAAAAAAATAAATTGGTGCAGAAATGTTTTCTTTTCACAATGTTAAGAGATGGGGAGTGTATTGCTCTCTTCAGCTGGTTCAATGGACTGTAACTAGGTGTGTGAGAACCTGTCAAACTCATGAGAAAGTCGTATGGTCCCTCAGGTTGTGACGTAACCAGATATTGCATGTTCGGCTGGTGCAATTGTACTGAAGATAACAGATTAGAAAAGAGTGTAGAATAAGAATATTGAATATCACGCAACCCACACAGCCTCCAACTTGTGCAACGACATATACTTTTTTTAAATTTCCAAAATATACTTTATTCATAAAAATCTGTAAAAAAAATACATTGCCAAACAGTTTCAAACAGCACCAAAAAATATAAACATTGCAAGGGAGATCAGTTTCCTTCAATACAATCATGAGTTGCCTCACAACCTT
Organism: Heterodontus francisci; assembly: GCF_036365525.1. Taxonomy (NCBI): domain Eukaryota; kingdom Metazoa; phylum Chordata; class Chondrichthyes; order Heterodontiformes; family Heterodontidae; genus Heterodontus; species Heterodontus francisci. Next base: position 50,379,547 of record NC_090402.1, read on the forward strand.
TCCATTTCATTTGTCATGCCATTAACATTTTCATATTTTACAGCAAATGAAAATGTTCCCGATACAGTTCGAGGGGTTTCCCATGGATCCAGCCCCTCAGTTCAGCTTGATGTGGGGACCTTACACTGTGGTCTTTCCCCGTTGAGCCTTTGCTGCGGCTGCCCCAAGCTTTAGTGCGTCCCTCAGCACGTAGTCCTGGACCTTGGAATGTGCCAGTCTGCAACATTCCATCGTGGACAACTCTTTGCGCTGGAAGACCAGCAAGTTTCGGGCAGACCAAAGTCATCTTTCACCGAATTGATAGTCCTCCAGCAGCAGTTGATGTTTATCTTGGTGTGCGTCCCTGGGAACATCCCGTAGAGCACAGACTCCTGTGTTACCGAGCTGCTTGGGATGAACCTCGACAAAAACCACTGCATCTCTTTCCACACCCCTGCTTTGCAAAGACACATTCCAGGAGGAGGTGGGCAACCGTCTCTTCCCCACCACAGCCACCATGGGGGCATTGTGCGGAGGGGGCGACACTTCGGGCGTGCAGGAAGGCTCTGACGGGGAGGGCTCTTCTCACCACCAGCCAAGCTACATCTTGGTGCTTGTTTGAAAGTTCTGGTGATGAGGCATTCCGCCAAATGACTTTGGCGGTCTGCTCGGGGAACCATCCGACAGGATCCCCCGTCTCCTTTTCTCATAGGGCCTTGAGGACATTCCGTGCAGACCACTGCCTGATGGATCGGTGGTCAAAGGTGTTTTCCCGCAGAAACTGCTCCACGAAGGATAGGTGGTACGGCACGGTCCAACTGCATGGAGCGTTCCGCGGCAATGTGACCAGGCCCATCCTTCGCAACACCGGGGACAGATAGAACCTCAGCACGTACTGACACTTGGAGTTTGCGTACTGGAGGTCTACACACAGCTTGATGCAGCCGCACACGAAGGTGGTCATCAGGATGAGGGCCACGTTGGGTACATTTTTCCCGCCCTTATCCAGAGGTTTGAACATCGTGTCCCTCCGGACCCGGTCCATTTTGGATCCCCAAATGAAGCGGAAAATGGCTCGGGTGACCGCCACAGCGCAGGAGTGGGGTATGGGCCAGACCTGCGCCACGTACAGCAACAACGTGAGCGCCTCGCACCTGATGACCAGGTTCTTACCCACAATGGAGAGAGATCGCTGCCCCCACATTCTCAGCTTGTGCTGTCTGATAGAGCAACAAGATCTAACATGCGACAGAGGACTTTATTACATAGTGAGAGGGATCTCATAGGGCTCTTTAAAACTTCTTCATAGTTACATTCTATTATTCATCTTCCAATGCTGTCCTTCTCCCTTGCAGAGAATGAATCACACTGTGGAACTCTGGCAAACACAAAGCTACACTGGGTAACAGTGGGTAACATTTGGGAATGCTGAGTCACATGGGAACAGCGAATCACACTGCGGAACACTGAGTCACACTGGGAAACAGGGAGTCACAATGGGGAATAATGAGTCACAATGGGGAAGAGCGAATCACACCACAGAATAATGAATCACACTGGGGAACTTTGAGTCACACAGGGGAACAGTGAATTCATTGGGGAACAGTGTGTTACACTGGGGAACAGTGAATCACACTGGGTAACAATAAATCACACTGGGGAACAGTGAATCACACTGGGGAATAATGAATCACACTGTGAAATGGTGAGTCACACTGGGGAACACTGAGTCATACTGGAGAATGATGAATCACAGCGGGTAATGGTGAGTCACACTGGAGAACAGCAAATCACACTGGGGAACAGTGAATCATGCAGGGGAACAGCAGATCACATTAGGGAACATGAAATCACACTGGAGAACAGCAAATCACACTGGGAACACTGAATCACACTGGAGAACAGCAAATCACACTGGGAACACTGAATCACACTGGAGAACAGCAAATCACACTGGGGAACAGTGAATCATGCAGGGGAACAGCAGATCACATTAGGGAACATGAAATCACACTGGAGAACAGCAAATCACACTGGGAACACTGAATCACACTGGAGAACAGCAAATCACACTGGGGAACAGTGAATCACGTTACAGAACGGTGAATCACACTAGGAAACAATGAGTCACACTGGGGAACTTTGAGTCACACTAGGGAACAGTAAATCATACTGGGGAATAGTGTATCACACTGGGGAACAGTAAATCACACTGGTGAACAGCGAATCACACTGGGGAATAAAGAATCACGCTGGGTAACAGTAAATCACATTGGGGAAATGATGAATCACACTGGGGAATGACGAATAACAGTGGGGAATGGTGAGTCACACTGGGGAACAGCAAATCACACTGGGAACACTGAATCACACTGAAGAACACTGAATCATGCTGGGGAACAGCAGATCACATTGAGGAACATGAAATCACACTGGAGAACAGCAAATCACTCTGGGGAACAGTGCATCACATCACAGAACAGCGAATCACACTAGGAAACAATGGGTCACACTGGGGAACTTTGGGTCACACTGAGGAACAGTGAATCACACTAGGGAACAATGAGTCACACTGGGGAACTTTGAGTCACACTGAGGAACAGTGAATCACACTAGGGAACAGTAAATCACACTGGAGAACAGTAAATCACACTGGGAACCAGTAAGTCACATTGGGGAACAGTAAATTACGGAAACGTGGGTGAGGGATGGGCAGATTGGCAGCTCAATGTTCCGGGTACCGATGCTTCCGGCATGACAGAGGTGGAGGTAAGAGAGGAGGGTGAGTTGCACTGTTGATGAGGGAGGACATCACGGCAGTACTTAGAGAGGATATCCCGGGGGGAACGTCCAGCGAGGCCAGATGGGTAGAACTTAGAAATAAGAAAGGGGTGATCACTTTGATGGGATTATACTATAGGCCCCCCAATAGTCAGAGGGAATTGGAGGAGCATAAATGTAGGGAAATCACAGATAGGTGTAGGAATTATAGGGTTGTATTAGTAGGTGATTTTAACTTCCCTAATATTGACTGGGATGCCTTAGTGCTAAGGGATCAGATGGGGAAGAATTTGTTAAGTGTGTCCAGGATAGTTTTCTGAAGCAGTATGTGGAAGGCCCTACTAGAGAAGGGGCTACACTCGACCTCCTCTTAGGAAATGAGGCTGGGCAGGTGGTTGATGTGTCTGTGGGGGAGCACTTTGGGACCAGTGACCATAACTCTATTAGCTTCAAGATAGTTATAGGGAAGGATAGGACTGGTCCTCAGGTTAATGTCCTAAATTGGGGGAAGGCTAATTTCGATGGCATCAGACAGGAACTCTCAAAAGTTGAATGGGAGAGGCTGTTTACAGGTAAAGGGACGTCTGGCAAGTGGGAAGCTTTTAAAAGTGAGATAGGAAGAGTTCAGGGCCGTCATGTTTCTGTTAGATGGAAGGGCAAGGCTGGCAAGTTTAGGGAACCTTGGTTGACGAGGGATACTGAGGGTCTGGTCAGGACAAAGAAGGAGGCATATGTCAGGTATAGGCAGCTGGGATCAAGCGAGTCCCTCGAGGAATATAGAGGATGTAGGACTACACTTAAGAAGGAAATTAGGAGGGCAAAAAGGGGCCATGAGATTTCCCCGGCAGATAAGATAAAGGAGAATCCTAAAAGATTCTGTAAGTATATTAAGAGTAAAAGGGTAGCTAGGGAGAGAGTAGGTCCCCTTAAGGATCAGTGTGGTAATCTATGTGTGGAGCCACGGGAAATGGGCGAGGTCTTAAATGAATACTTCTCGTCTGTATTTACCGTGGAGAAGGTCATGGAAGCTAGTGAGTTCAAGGGAGGGAACAGCGATATCCTGGAGCATATCAACATTACAAAGGAGGAGGTGTTGGAGGTTTTGAAGCGCATTAAGGTGGATAAATCCCCAGGGCCTGACCAGGTGTATCCTAGCATGTTATGGGAAGCAAGGGACGAGATTGCTGGGGCCCTGGCAGAGATTTTTGTATCATTGTTAGCCACGGGTGAGGTACCGGAAGACTGGAGGATAGCTAATGTTGTGCCTTTATTTAAGAAGGGCAGCAGGGATAAGCCAGGGAACTACAGGCCGGTGAGCCTTACATCAGTGGTGGGAAAGTTATTGGAGGGGATTCTGAGAGACAGGATTTATATGCATTTGGAAAGGCATGGTCTGATTAGGGATAGTCAGCATGGCTTTGTGTGTGGCAAATCATGTCTTACGAATTTGATTGAGTTTTTCGAGGAGATGACCAAGAGGATTGACGAGGGCAGGGCGATGGACATTGTCTACATGGACTTTAGCAAGGCCTTTGACAAGGTTCCGCATGGTAGGCTGGTCTGGAAGGTTCGAACACATGGGATCCACGGTGAGCTAGCCAATTGGATACAAAATTGGCTTGGTGATAGGAGGCAGAAGGTGGTAGCGGAGGGTTGTTTTTCAGATTGGAGGCCGGTGACCAGTGGTGTGCTGCAGGGATTGGTGCTGGGCCCTTTGTTGTTTGTCATATATATTAATGACTTGGATGTGAATGTCGGGGGCATGATTAGTAAGTTTGCAGATGACACCAAAATTGGTGGTATAGTGGACAGTGAAGAAGGTTGTCTAAGGTTACAACAGGATATAGATAAACTGGGAAAGTGGGCAAGGGATTGGCAAATGGAATTTAATGCAGACAAGTGCAAAGTGATGCATTTTGGGAAGTTAAACGAGGGCAGGACATATACAGTGAATGGCAGGGCCCTGGGGAGTGTTGTTGAGCAGAGAGACCTTGGGGCGCAAGTACATAGTTCCCTGAAAGTGGCAACACAGATAGACAGGGTGGTGAAGAAGGCATATGGCATGCTTGCCTTCATCAGCCGAGGCATTGAGTACAAGAGTTGGGACGTCATGTTACAGTTGTACATAACGTTGGTTAGGCCACATTTGGAGTACTGTGTGCAGCTCTGGTTGCCGCAGTACAGGAAAGATGTGATTAAGCTAGAGAGAGTGCAGAAAAGATTCACAAGGATGTTGCCTGGTTTGGGGGGCTTGAGTTATGAAGAGCGATTGGATAGGCTGGGTCTGTTTTCCCTGGATCAAAGAAGGCTGAGAGGGGACATGATAGAGGTATATAAAATTATGAGAGGCATAGATAGGGTAGATAGCCAGAGTCTGTTTCTCATGGTCGGGGTGACTAAAACTAAAAGGCATAGATTTAAGGTGAGAGGGAGGAGGTTTAAAGGGGATCAAAGGGGTACATTTTTCACACAAAGAATTGTGGGTATCTGGAATAAGCTGCCTGAGGAGGTGGTGGAGGCAGGAACAGTAGCAACATTTAAGAGGCATCTGGACAGGTACTTGAATGAGCAAGGCATAGAGGGATATGGAATTAATGCAGGCAGGTGGGATTAGTATCGATAGACATTATGGTCGGCATGAGCGCAGTGGGCCGAAGGGCCTGTTTATATGCTGTACAACTCGATGACTCTATTAGGAGTGGCACAGTGGCGCAGTGGTTAGCACTGCAGCCTCACAGCTCCAGTGACCCGGGTTCGGTTCTGGGTACTACCTGTGCAGAGTTTGCAAGTTCTCCCTGTGACTGCATGGGTTTCCGCCGGGTGCTCTGGTTTCCTCCCACAGCCAAAGACTTGCAGATTGATAGATAACTTGGCCGTTGTAAATTGCCCCTAGTGTAGGTAGGTCGTGGGGATGTGGTAGGGAATATGGGGATTAATGTCGTCCTCATCAGGGAACTCCTCTTTGCTGACGATGCTGCTTTAACATCTCATACTGAAGAGTGCCTGCAGAGTCTCATCGTCAGGATTGCGGCTGCCTGCACCGAATTTGGCCTAACCATCAGCCTCAAGAAAACAAACATCATGGGACAGGACATCAGAAATGCCCCATCCATAAATATCAGCGACCACACTCTGGAAGTGGTTCAAGAGTTCACCTACCTCGGCTCAACTATCACCAGTAACCTGTCTCTCAATGCAGAAATCAACAAGCGCATGGGGAAGGCTTCCTCTGCTATGTCCAGACTGGCCAAGAGAGTGTGGGAAAATGGCGCACTGACACAGAACACAAAAGTCCAAGTGTATCAAGCCTGTGTCCTCAGTACCTTGCTCTACGGCAGCGAGGCCTGGACAACGTATGTCAGCCAAGAGCGACGTCTCAATTCATTCCATCTTCGCTGCCTCCGGAGAATCCATGGCATCAGGTGGCAGGACTATATCTCCAACACAGAGGTCCTCGAGGCGGCCAACATCCCCAGCTTATACACCCTACTAAGCCAGCGGCGCCTGAGCTGGCTTGGCCATGTGAGACACATGGAAGATGGCAGGATCCCCAAGGACACATTGTACAGCGAGCTCGTCACTGGTACCAGACCCACTGGCCGTCCATGTCTCCGATTTAAAGACGTCTGCAAACGCGACATGAAGTCCTGTGACATTGATCACAAGTCGTGGGAGTCAGTTGCCAGCGAATTGCCAGAGCTGGTGGGCAGCCATAAAGGCGGGGCTAAAGCGTGGCGAGTCGAAGAGACTTAGTAGTTGGCAGGAAAAAAGACAGAAGCGCAAGGAGAGAGCGAACTGTGTAACAGCCCCAACAACCAATTTTATCTGCAGCATCTGTGGAAGAGTCTGTCATTCTAGAATTGGCCTTTATAGCCACTCCAGGCGCTGCTCCACAAACCACTGACCACCTCCAGGCGCTTAACTATTGTCTCCCGAGATAAGGAGGCCAAAGAAGAAGAAGAAGAAGTATAAATGGGTGGTTGTCGTTCAGCACAGACTTGGTAGGCCGAAGGGCCTGTTTCAGTGCTGTATCTCTCTATGACTCAAAATCACACTAGGGAACACTGAGTCACACATTGTCACAGTAGAGAATAGTGAGTCACACTGGGGAACAGTGGATCATGCTGGGGAACAGCAGATCACATTGGGTGACATGAAATGGGGGGAGGGGGCAGATGAGCTTGGGTAGCAAGCATTCTCAGATAGCTGCAGCAAGGGTGGGCTTGTGATGGTGAATGGGAGTGCAGGCAGTTATGGGGTGGGTGTGGGGCACTTGTATACACACAAGCATGCACATAAACACAAGCCACATACGCATGCACGCACGTCTCTTGTACGCACACACATGTGCACAGTTACAGACACATACTCGTCACATATACGCACAGGCTCTCTCCACCAGAATCACCAGTTAGGAACTCCAGTAGTGAAACTTCGCTGATATTTTCTTGCTCATCATCCAGTGGCTCTGAGGCAAATCACAGCAGCCCTACCGTAACCACGGAGATCGACATACACAACACAGACCAGGGATTCCAGCCACCAAGGATGCATAGTCCTCAGTATCACAATGAATGTTGCATTTTTTAAATTCAGTCTTGGTTGACAGCATCACTGGCTAGGACAGCATTTATTGCCCATCCCTAATTGCCCTTGAGAAGGTGGTGGTGAGCTGCCTTCATGAACTGCCGCAGTCCATGTGGTGTTCCCATGCATTTGCTGCCCTTGTCCTTCTAGATGGTAGAGGTCACGGGTTTGGAAGGTGTTGTTGAAGGAATTGCTGCAATGCATTTTGTAGATGGTATTCACCGCTGCAACTATGTGCCAGTGGTGAAGGGAATGAATGTGAAAGGTTGTGAAAGGTGGTGGATCGGGTGCTGACCAAGCGGGCCACTTTGTCCTGGATTGTTTTGAGATTCTTGAGTGTTGTTGGAGCTGCACCCATCCAGGCAAGTGGAGAGTATTCCATCACACTCCTGACTTGTGCCTTGTCGATGGTGGACAGGCTTTGGGGAGTCAGGAGGTGAGTTGCTTGTCGCAGAATTCCTAACCTCTGTCCTGCTCTTGTAGCCACAGTATTGATATGACTGGTCCAGTTACGTTTCTGGTCAAAAGTAACCCCCCAGAATGTTGATAGTGGGGAATTCAGCGATGGTAATGGTATTGAATGTCCAGGGGAGTAAGTTAGATTCTCTCTTGTTGGAGATGGTCATTACCAGGCAGGAACTACTTCAGTATCTGAGGAGTTGTGAATTGTACTGAACACTGTATCAGCGAACATCCCCACTTCTGACCTTATGATTGAAGCAGCTGAAGATGGTTGGGCCTTGGACACTACCCTGAGGAACTCCTGCAGTGATTTCCTGTGGCTGAGGAGATTGACCTCCAACAACCACAACCTTTTGCTAGGTAAGACTCCAACCAGCATAGAATTTTCCCCTGATTCCCATCGACTTTCAATTTTGCTCGGGCTCCTTGATGCCAAGCTCAGTCAAATGCTGCTTTGATGTCAAGGGCAGTCACTCTCACCTAACCTCTGGAATTCAGCTCTTTTGCCCATGTTTGGACCAAGGCTGTCTGGAGCTGAGTGACCCTGGTGGATCCCAAACTGAACATCGGTGAGCAGGTTATTTCTGAGTAAGTGCCGCTTGATAGCACTGTCGACAACACCTTCCATCACTTTGCTGATGATCGAGAGTAGACTGATGGGGCGATAAGTGCCTTTTGTGGACAGGACATACCTGGTAAAATTTTCCCATTGTTGGATACATGCCAATGTTGTAGCTGGACTGGAACAGCTTGGCTAAGGGTGCAGTTAGTTCTATAGCACAAGTCTTCAGTACTACAGCCAGGATGTTGTCAGAACCCATAGCCGTATCCAGTACCTTCAGCCATTTCTTGACATCACGTATAGTGAATAGAATTGGTTGAAGATTGGCATTTAGGATGTTTGGGACCTCAGGAGAGGCCGAGACAGATCATCCAATTGGCACTTCTGGCAATAGATGGTTGCAAATGTTTCAGTCTTGTCTTTTGCACTGAGGTGCTGGTCTCTGCCATCATAGAGGATGGGGATGTTTGTGCAGTCTCCTCCTTCAGTTAGTTGTTTAATTGTCCACCACTATTCATGCCTGGGTGTGGCCGGACTGCAGATCTTTGATCTGATCCATTGGTTGAAGGACCTTAGTTCTGTCTATCTGACAGACTATCGCATGCTGCTTCCACCGTTTAGTATTCATGTTGTCCTTTGTTGTAGCTTCACAGGATTGGCACCTCATTTTTAGACATGCTTCGTGCTGTTCCTGGTGCTGCTCTCATACACTCTTCATTTACGCAGTGAGTCATCTTAGAACTCGGGCTTGGTGATATCTGGTTCTCACTCTTCTCTGACGTCACCTGTGAGCGCAGAGCTACTGCTGAACACCTACAGTGCCTGTGTGTTGAGACATGGATTGAGCTGGGAATGACACTGATTCTCAGCCATCTAGTTGACACAGTCCCTTTGTCTGTGCAGGAGCAAGTTGGCACTCGAAGGGAGTTTCGAAGGACTTCCATTAATGCGCTAACTCAGGGCTGTCCAACATAAGGCCTGTGGGCCAGGATCCGGACCGCCAAACATTTCCGTGGATGTAAACTGTTCCCGGGGCCATTCCTCATCCTCACTATGACTGGAGATGAGAAATGTTCCTTTGTCAGACCAGCTTTTAAACTATTGCGCTGTCAGTTTCACAGCTGACAGCTGCTCACATTGGGAACAGCCGTTTCCCAACAGAATCAGGGTTTCTGGCGGGTTCTGACTTTTTTTTTAAAAAGCCATCCGGAAAACCCTGAGTCTGTTGGCAAACGGCTGTTCCTGCTGTGAGCAACTGTCAGCTGTGAAACTGACAACGATCTTTTTTTAAAAGAACTGGCCAACCATCTTTGAGTGTTCTGCTCTCTGCAGCTGTGTGAGAGAGAGAGGGAGAGAGGGAGGGGGGAGAGAAGGAGAGAGAGGAGGAGAGATAGAAAGAGAGGGGGAACAGAGAGAGGAAGAAGGGCGAACAGAGTGAGAGAGAGACAGAAAGGGGAACAGAGAGAGAGAGAGAGGGGTGACAGAGAGAAAGGTGAACACAGAGAGGGGGGGACAGAGGGACAGGGGGACAGAGAGAGTGGGGAGCACTGAGTGGGGAGCAGGGAACAATGGAGACACCAGGGGATGGTGGAGTGGGGGGAGAAATTCAAAGGGGGGGAGAGATAGAGAGAGGGGGGAGTGGAGAGGGACAGAGAGAGGGGGGAGAAGGAGACAGAGAGAGGGGGAGAGGGAAACAGTGGGGAGAGAGGGGGCGAGGGAAACAGACAGACAGAGAGGGGGAGAAGGAGACAGAGGGGGAAGAGGGAGACAGAGAGGAGGGAGGAGAGGGAGACAGACAGAGAGACAGACAGAGAGGGGAAGAGAGAGAGAGAGAGAGAGAGAGACAGAGACGGAGAAGGGAGAGAGGGGTAGAGAGAGTCAAAGAGTCATTTACCTATGACACAGAAGGAGGCCATTCTGTCCATTGAGCCCATGCCTGCTCTCCACAGAGCTACGCAGTCAGTCCCACTCCCTGTCTCAATCCCCGTAGCTCTGTAAGTCTATTTCTCTCAGGTGGCCATCCAACTTCCTCTTGAAGTCATTGATCAACTTCGCTTCCACCACCAGCAAGTTCCAAGTCATTACCACCCGCTGTGTAAAAAAAGTTCTTCTTCATATTCCCCCTGCATCGTTTGCACAAAACTTTCAATCTGTGTTCCCCTAGTCCTAGAGGGGAGGGGGAGGGAAGAGAGAACGAGACACACACACACAGACAGAGCGAGGAAAGGGGGTGGGGGTAGAGATCAAGATCTCACCTGAAAGATGGACATCTATCCAGAATACTCTGCATCACTATATCAAGCATGCAGGCAGAGATTGACTACTTATTAAAGCAAAAACAATGTCAGGTATGTCACTAAATCAATTTTCAATGGAGTGATGAGAAAGTAACTCAATTAATTAGTCTTCTCATTTAAAGCTTCATCACAAAAATACCCATTTGTTGTTGTTTTTATTGGTAAGATAAATTTTTAATGCCTTTATCTTTTGAAATTTGCTCACCAACCCTCCGGGCCGAGCCAAAATTGTAACGTGGCCCTCCGCCTGAAAAGGTTGGACAACTCTGCTATAATTGAAACAGGAAATCTTTTTCAATGCAGGTTGAGTGGGCTTCTGCATCAATCAGAGACAAAGGGAGAAACTCAGAGAAGGTCAGTCCAAACCCAATGCCTCACCCTCAGGCCTCACAACACACCCTCCTTGAATCAAAAGGGCTCAGATCATGGCAATGCGTTTAATCACGTGAAGAATGATGAAGCTGTGCTCCATACAAAAGAGGGCTGCAGCCTTTTCAATCCATTCCTTGGGCTGCTGACTCACCCCAGAACCAGCATATAGCCACATTCCACAGAAACACTGCAGCTTTTTCTTATCTCTTCCTGGGATGTGGGCGTCGCTGGCTAGGCCAGCATTTGTTACCCATCCCTAATTGCCCTGGAGAAGGTGGTGTTGAGCTGCCTTTTGAATTGCTGAAATCCATGTGGTGTAGGTACACCCACAGTGCTGTTAGGGAGTGAGTTCCAGGATTTTGACCCAGCGACAGTGAAGGAACGACCATATAGTTCCAAGTCAGGATGGTGTGCGGCTTGGAGGGGAACTTGCCGGTGATGCTGTTCCCATGCATCTGCTGCCCTTGTTCTTCTAGTTGGTAGAGGTCGCGGGTTTGGAAGGTGCTGTCGAAGGAGTCTTGATGCATTGCTGCAGTGCATCTTGTAAATGGTACACACTGCTGCCACTGTGTGCCAGTGGTGGAGGGAGTGAATGTTTAAGGGGACGCAATTTCAAAATAAAGGATCTCCCCTTTCAGATGCAAATGAAGAGGAATTCTTTCTCTCAGAGGGTGATTAATCTTTGGAATTCTCTTCCCAGAGACCAGTAGAGGCCAGGCCATTGAATATATTCAAGGCTTAGTTGACAGATTTTTGATCTACTAGGGAATCAAGAGTTATGGGGGGGGCAGCAATAAGGTAGAGTTAAGGCCACAATCAGATCAGTCATGATCATATTGAAAGGCGGAGCAGGCTCGAGGGGCTGAATGGCCTACTTCTGCTCCTATTTCTTATGTTCTCATGTTTTTGGGTTTCCAATTAAGCAGGTTCTTTGTCTTTGATGGTGTTGAGTTTCTTGAGTGTTGGAGCTGCACCCATCCAGGCAAGTGGAAAGTATTCCATCACACTCCTGACTTGTGGCTTGTAGATGGCGGAATGGCTTTGGAGAGACAGGAGGTGAGTTACTTGCAGCAGATTTCCCAGCCTCTGATGCTTTTGCGGCCACAATATTTATGTGGCTGGTCTAGTTAAGTTTCTGGTCAATGGTAACCCCCAGGATGTTGATAGTGCTATGAACAGGTAGTTAATTTAAAAAAAAAACAAATTTCTCTGTTTTTCCAACCACCTGTCCATAAACAGATAAGTGATTGAATTTTTCCCTCCCTCTTAAACCCTGATAATAAATACTGCATCAAAAACACAGTTGTTAAAGTTAAATCAAAGAATTAGGGTTTATTGACACACACTTATGCTCGGGAAGGGGGGAATTGACTTCTCAATGCACGCTTATAAACGTACAAGGAAAGGTTAAAGGCATAAAAAGGCAAGGACATTTACTAAATAGAACAGTAAACTAACATGAATTTCAGTCAAACCTAGAGTCCATCTTTAATGATCAAAAAGTCCAAACAAACTGGAGATCACCAACCGGAAATGTCAAATGGGAGGAGGAGCTGTTGGAAAAACCTCTTCTCTTGCAAATCTCTTCTTCTTTGCACTCTTGAAGGTAAATGAAGCTTAATTTGCTGAAGTCACCTTTTTCTGAGACAGAGAGGAAAGCTGGCAGAAAACAAGTTTTCTTCTTGCTTCTTGTAGGAGAGATCTCAGAGAAGAGTTTACAGAGAGGCGTGCAGCTTCAGGAAACTGTGCTAATCTGACCAAGGCAGCTGTGGTTTCTGAACAAGCTGTACTTTCAACTGCGACAGTTTCAAATTCAGGCAGGCTGCATAGGTTGGCTCCTGGACAAGCTGTAGACAATGATCTCTCTCCACCACTTTAACAATTAGAACATAGAAGTAAAACTTAAGCATGCTGTAGAAAAATGGTGGCTGACATTAATGCTCAAATGCACAAAACACAATTTACAATAGGATTCTCATCTATTCATGACAATAGTGGGGGATTCAGTGATGATCATGCCATTGAACGTCAGTGAGATGGTTAAATTATCTCTAGTTGAGATGATCATTGCCTGGGACTTGTGTGGCACAAATATAGCTGGTAACTTATCAGCCCATGCCTGAATGTTGCCAGGTCTTGCTGTATTCAGTTGCAGCGAATCACTTACACTGGATCACTTATACAGGAAAACTTGTTCTGACTGTGGGTGCTGGTCAGTTACACAGACTGTGATTGTGGGAGCTGATCAGATACACAGACTCTCATAGTGGGTCGTGGTCAGTTACACAGACTCTGATTGTCGATCCCAGTCAGTTGCACAGACTCTGATTGTTTGTCCCAGTCAGTTGCACAGACTCTGATTGTTTGTCCCGGTCAGTTGCACAGACTCTGATTGTTTGTACTGGTCATTTACACAAACACTGATTGTTTCTCCTGGTCAGTTACACAGACTCTGATTGTTTGTACTGGTCATTTACACAAACTCTGATTGTTTCTCCTGGTCAGTTACACAGACTCTGATTGTTTGTCCCGGTCAGTTACACAGTCTCTGATTGTAGACCCGGTCAGTTACACAGACTCTGATTGTGGGACCAGGTCAGTTACACAGACTCTGATTGTCGATCCCAGTCAGTTGCACAGACTCTGATTGTTTGTACTGGTCATTTACACAAACACTGATTGTTTCTCCTGGTCAGTTACACAGACTCTGATTGTTTGTACTGGTCATTTACACAAACTCTGATTGTTTCTCCTGGTCAGTTACACAGACTCTGATTGTTTGTCCCGGTCAGTTACACAGTCTCTGATTGTAGACCCGGTCAGTTACACAGACTCTGATAGTGGGACCAGGTCAGTTACACAGACTCTGATTGTCGATCCCAGTCAGTTGCACAGACTCTGATTGTTTGTACTGGTCATTTACACAAACACTGATTGTTTCTCCTGGTCAGTTACACAGACTCTGATTGTTTGTACTGGTCATTTACACAAACTCTGATTGTTTCTCCTGGTCAGTTACACAGACTCTGATTGTTTGTCCCGGTCAGTTACACAGTCTCTGATTGTAGACCCGGTCAGTTACACAGTCTCTGATTGTTTGTACTGGTCATTTACACAAACTCTGATTGTTTCTCCTGGTCAGGTACACAGACTCTGATTGTTTCTCCTGGTCATTTACACAAACTCTGATTGTTTGTCCTGGTCGGTTACACAGACTCTGATTGTTTGTCCTGGTCAGTTACACAGACTCTGATTGTTTCTCCTGGTCATTTACACAGACTCTGATTGTTTGTCCTGGTCAGTTACACAAACTCTGATTGTTTGTACTGGTCAGTTACACAGACTCTGATTGTTTCTCCTGGTCAGTTACACAGACTCTGATTGTTTCTCCTGGTCAGTTACACAGACTCTGATTGTTTGTACTGGTCATTTACACAAACTCTGATTGTTTCTCCTGGTCAGTTACACAGACTCTGATTGTTTCTCCTGGTCAGTTACACAGACTCTGATTGTTTGTCCTGGTCGGTTACACAAACTCTGATTGTTTGTACTGGTCATTTACACAGACTCTGATTGTTTGTACTGGTCATTTACACAGACTCTGATTGTTTCTCCTGGTCAGTTACACAAACTCTGATTGTTTGTACTGGTCATTTACACAGACTCTGATTGTTTGTCCTGGTCAGTTACACAGACTCTGATTGTTTCTCCTGGTCATTTACACAGACTCTGATTGTTTGTCCTGGTCAGTTACACAAACTCTGATTGTTTGTACTGGTCATTTACACAAACTCTGATTGTTTCTCCTGGTCAGTTACACAGACTCTGATTGTTTGTACTGGTCATTTACACAAACTCTGATTGTTTCTCCTGGTAAGTTACACAGACTCTCATTGTTTCTCCTGGTCAGTTACACAGTCTCTGATTGTTTCTCCTGGTCAGTTACACAAACTCTGTGATTGTTTCTCCTGGTCAGTTACACAAACTCTGATTGTTTGTACTGGTCATTTACACAGACTCTGATTGTTTCTCCTGGTCAGTTACACAAACTCTGATTGTTTGTACTGGTCATTTACACAGACTCTGATTGTTTCTCCTGGTCGGTTACACAAACTCTGATTGTTTGTCCTGGTCGGTTACACAAACTCTGATTGTTTGTACTGGTCATTTACACAGACTCTGATTGTTTCTCCTGGTCATTTACACAGACTCTGATTGTTTGCACTGGTCATTTACACAGACTCTGATTGTTTGTACTGGTCATTTACACAGACTCTGATTGTTTGTACTGGTCATTTACACAGACTCTGATTGTTTGTACTGGTCATTTACACAGACTCTGATTGTTTGTCCTGGTCAGTTACACAAACACTGATTGTTTCTCCTGGTCAGTTACACAAACTCTGATTGTTTGTACTGGTCATTTACACAAACTCTGATTGTTTGTCCTGGTCAGTTACACAGACTCTGATTGTTTGTCCTGGTCGGTTACACAAACTCTGATTGTTTGTACTGGTCATTTACACAAACTCTGATTGTTTCTCCTGGTCAGTTACACAAACTCTGATTGTTTGTCCTGGTCAGTTACACTAACTCTGATTGTTTCTCCTGGTCAGTTACACAAACTCTGATTGTTTGTACTGGTCATTTACACAAACTCTGATTGTTTGTACTGGTCATTTAAACAGACTCTGATTGTTTGTACTGGTCATTTACACAGACTCTGATTGTTTGTACTGGTCATTTACACAGACTCTGATTGTTTGTCCTGGTCAGTTACACAAACTCTGATTGTTTGTACTGGTCATTTACACAGACTCTGATTGTTTCTCCTGGTCATTTACACAGACTCTGATTGTTTGTCCTGGTCATTTACACAAACTCTGATTGTTTCTCCTCGTCAGTTACACAGACTCTGATTGTTTGTACTGGTCATTTACACAAACTCTGATTGTTTCTCCTGGTCAGTTACACAGACTCTGATTGTTTCTCCTGGTCAGTTACACAGACTCTGATTGTTTCTCCTGGTCATTTACACAGACTCTGATTGTTTGTCCTGGTCGGTTACACAAACTCTGATTGTTTGTACTGGTCATTTACACAGACTCTGATTGTTTCTCCTGGTCAGTTACACAAACTCAGATTGTTTCTCCTGGTCATTTACACAAACTCTGATTGTTTCTCCTGGTCATTTACACAAACTCTGATTGTTTCTCCTGGTCAGTTACACAAACTCTGATTGTTTGTCCTGGTCGGTTACACAGACTCTGATTGTTTGTCCTGGTCAGTTACACAAACTCTGATTGTTTCTCCTGGTCAGTTGCACAGACTCTGATTGTTTCCCCTGGTCATTTACACAAACTCTGATTGTTTCTCCTGGTCAGTTACACAAACTCTGATTGTTTGTCCTGGTCGGTTACACAGACTCTGATTGTTTGTCCTGGTCAGTTACACAAACTCTGATTGTTTCTCCTGGTCATTTACACACACTCTGATTGTTTGTACTGGTCATTTAAACAAACTCTGATTGTTTGTCCTGGTCAGTTACACAAACTCTGATTGTTTCTCCTGGTCAGTTACACAGACTCTGATTGTTTCTCCTGGTCAGTTACACAAACTCTGATTGTTTGTACTGGTCATTTACACTGACTCTGATTGTTTGTCCTGGTCAGTTACACAAACTCTGATTGTTTGTCCTGGTCGGTTACACAGACTCTGATTGTTTGTCCTGGTCAGTTACACAAATTCTGATTGTTTCTCCTGGTCATTTACACAGACTCTGATTGTTTCTCCTGGTCAGTTACACAAACTCTGATTGTTTCTCCTGGTCATTTACACAGACTCTGATTGTTTCTCCTGGTCATTTACACAAACTCTGATTGTTTCTCCTGGTCAGTTACACAAACTCTGATTGTTTCTCCTGGTCATTTACACAGACTCTGATTGTTTCTCCTGGTCAGTTACACAAACTCTGATTGTTTCTCCTGGTCAGTTACACAAACTCTGATTGTTTCTCCTGGTCATTTACACACACTCTGATTGTTTGTAATGGTCATTTACAGAAACTCTGATTGTTTGTCCTGGTCAGTTACACAAACTCTGATTGTTTCTCCTGGTCAGTTACACAGACTCTGATTGTTTCTCCTGGTCAGTTACACAAACTCTGATTGTTTCTCCTGGTCATTTACACTGACTCTGATTGTTTGTACTGGTCATTTACACAAACTCTGATTGTTTCTCCTGGTCAGTTACACAAACTCTGATTGTTTCTCCTGGTCATTTACACAGACTCTGATTGTTTCTCCTGGTCAGTTACACAAACTCTGATTGTTTCTCCTGGTCAGTTAAACAATCTCTGATTGTTTCTCCTGGTCAGTTACACAGACTCTGATTGTTTGTCCTGGTCGGTTACACAAACTCTGATTGTTTGTCCTGGTCAGTTACACAGACTCTGATTGTTTCTCCTGGTCATTTACACAGACTCTGATTGTTTGTACTGGTCATTTACACAGACTCTGATTGTTTCTCCTGGTCAGTTACACAAACTCTGATTGTTTCTCCTGGTCATTTACACAAACTCTGATTGTTTCTCCTGGTCATTTACACAGACTCTGATTGTTTCTCCTGGTCAGTTACACAAACTCTGATTGTTTCTCCTGGTCAGTTACACAAACTCTGATTGTTTCTCCTGGTCAGTTACACAAACTCTGATTGTTTCTCCTGGTCAGTTACACAAACTCTGATTGTTTCTCCTGGTCATTTACACACACTCTGATTGTTTGTAATGGTCATTTACAGAAACTCTGATTGTTTGTCCTGGTCAGTTACACAAACTCTGATTGTTTCTCCTGGTCAGTTACACAAACTCTGATTGTTTCTCCTGGTCAGTTACACAAACTCTGATTGTTTCTCCTGGTCAGTTACACAAACTCTGATTGTTTCTCCTGGTCAGTTACACAAACTCTGATTGTTTCTCCTGGTCAGTTACACAAACTCTGATTGTTTCTCCTGGTCAGTTCCACAAACTCTGATTGTTTCTCCTGGTCAGTTACACAAACTCTGATTGTTTCTCCTGGTCAGTTACACAAACTCTGATTGTTTCTCCTGGTCAGTTACACAAACTCTGATTGTTTCTCCTGGTCATTTACACACACTCTGATTGTTTGTAATGGTCATTTACAGAAACTCTGATTGTTTCTCCTGGTCATTTACACACACTCTGATTGTTTGTAATGGTCATTTACAGAAACTCTGATTGTTTGTCCTGGTCAGTTACACAGACTCTGATTGTTTCTCCTGGTCAGTTACACAAACTCTGATTGTTTCTCCTGGTCATTTACACACACTCTGATTGTTTGTAATGGTCATTTACAGAAACTCTGATTGTTTCTCCTGGTCATTTACACACACTATGATTGTTTGTAATGGTCATTTACAGAAACTCTGATTGTTTCTCCTGGTCAGTTACACAAACTCTGATTGTTTCTCCTGGTCAGTTACACAAACTCTGATTGTTTCTCCTGGTCATTTACACACACTCTGATTGTTTGTAATGGTCATTTACAGAAACTCTGATTGTTTCTCCTGGTCATTTACACACACTCTGATTGTTTGTAATGGTCATTTACAGAAACTCTGATTGTTTGTCCTGGTCAGTTACACAGACTCTGATTGTTTCTCATGGTCAGTTACACAAACTCTGATTGTTTCTCCTGGTCAGTTACACAGACTCTGATTGTTTCTCCTGGTCAGTTACACAAACTCTGATTGTTTCTCCTGGTCATTTACACTGACTCTGATTGTTTGTACTGGTCATTTACACAAACTCTGATTGTTTCTCCTGGTCATTTACACTGACTCTGATTGTTTGTACTGGTCATTTACACAAACTCTGATTGTTTCTCCTGGTCAGTTACACAAACTCTGATTGTTTCTCCTGGTCATTTACACACACTCTGATTGTTTGTAATGGTCATTTACAGAAACTCTGATTGTTTGTCCTGGTCAGTTACACAAACTCTGATTGTTTCTCCTGGTCAGTTACACAGACTCTGATTGTTTCTCCTGGTCAGTTACACAAACTCTGATTGTTTCTCCTGGTCATTTACACACACTCTGATTGTTTGTAATGGTCATTTACACAAACTCTGATTGTTTCTCCTGGTCATTTACACTGACTCTGATTGTTTGTACTGGTCATTTACACAAACTCTGATTGTTTCTCCTGGTCAGTTACACAAACTCTGATTGTTTCTCCTGGTCATTTACACAGACTCTGATTGTTTCTCCTGGTCAGTTACACAAACTCTGATTGTTTCTCCTGGTCAGTTAAACAATCTCTGATTGTTTCTCCTGGTCAGTTACACAGACTCTGATTGTTTGTCCTGGTCGGTTACACAAACTCTGATTGTTTGTCCTGGTCAGTTACACAGACTCTGATTGTTTCTCCTGGTCATTTACACAGACTCTGATTGTTTGTACTGGTCATTTACACAAACTCTGATTGTTTCTCCTGGTCATTTACACAAACTCTGATTGTTTCTCCTGGTCATTTACACAGACTCTGATTGTTTCTCCTGGTCAGTTACACAAACTCTGATTGTTTCTCCTGGTCAGTTACACAAACTCTGATTGTTTGTCCTGGTCGGTTACACAGACTCTGATTGTTTGTCCTGGTCGGTTACACAAACTCTGATTGTTTGTCCTGGTCAGTTACACAGACTCTGATTGTTTCTCCTGGTCATTTACACAGACTCTGATTGTTTGTACTGGTCATTTACACAAACTCTGATTGTTTCTCCTGGTCAGTTACACTGACTCTGATTGTTTGTCCTGGTCGGTTACACAAACTCTGATTGTTTGTCCTGGTCAGTTACACAGACTCTGATTGTTTCTCCTGGTCATTTACACAGACTCTGATTGTTTGTACTGGTCATTTACACAAACTCTGATTGTTTCTCCTGGTCAGTTACACTGACTCTGATTGTTTCTCCTGGTCAGTTACACAAACTCTGATTGTTTCTCCTGGTCATTTACACAAACTCTGATTGTTTCTCCTGGTCATTTACACAAACTCTGATTGTTTCTCCTGGTCAGTTACACAAACTCTGATTGTTTGTCCTGGTCGGTTACACAGACTCTGATTGTTTGTCCTGGTCAGTTACACAAACTCTGATTGTTTGTCCTGGTCGGTTACACAAACTCTGATTGTTTCTCCTGGTCGGTTACACAGACTCTGATTGTTTGCACTGGTCATTTACACAGACTCTGATTGTTTGTACTGGTCATTTACACAAACTCTGATTGTTTGTACTGGTCAGTTACACTGACTCTGATTGTTTCTCCTGGTCAGTTACACTGACTCTGATTGTTTCTCCTGGTCAGTTACACAAACTCTGATTGTTTCTCCTGGTCATTTACACAGACTCTGATTGTTTGTACTGGTCATTTACACAGACTCTGATTGTTTGTACTGGTCATTTACACAGACTCTGATTGTTTGTCCTGGTCGGTTACACAAACTCTGATTGTTTGTACTGGTCATTTACACAGACTCTGATTGTTTCTCCTGGTCAGTTACACAAACTCTGATTGTTTCTCCTGGTCATTTACACAGACTCTGATTGTTTGTACTGGTCATTTACACAGACTCTGATTGTTTGTCCTGGTCGGTTACACAAACTCTGATTGTTTGTACTGGTCATTTACACAGACTCTGATTGTTTGTACTGGTCATTTACACAGACTCTGATTGTTTATCCCGGTCAGTTACACAGACTCTGATTGTTTGTCCTGGTCGGTTACACAAACTCTGATTGTTTGTACTGGTCAGTTACACAGACTCTGATTGTTTCTCCTGGTCAGTTACACAAACTCAGATTGTTTCTCCTGGTCATTTACACAAACTCTGATTGTTTCTCCTGGTCATTTACACAAACTCTGGTTGTTTCTCCTGGTCAGTTAAACAATCTCTGATTGTTTCTCCTGGTCAGTTACACAAACTCTGATTGTTTGTCCTGGTCAGTTACACAGACTCTGATTGTTTCTCCTGGTCATTTACACAAACTCTGATTGTTTCTCCTGGTCAGTTACACAGACTCTGATTGTTTCTCCTGGTCATTTACACAAACTCTGATTGTTTCTCCTGGTCATTTACACAAACTCTGACTGTTTCTCCTGGTCATTTACACAAACTCTGATTGTTTCTCCTGGTCATTTACACAAACTCTGATTGTTTCTCCTGGTCATTTACACAAACTCTGATTGTTTCTCCTGGTCATTTACACAAACTCTGATTGTTTGTCCTGGTCATTTACAAAAACTCTGATTGTTTCTCCTGGTCATTTACACTGACTCTGATTGTTTGTACTGGTCATTTACACAGACTCTGATTGTTTCTCCTGGTCAGTTACACAAACTCTGATTGTTTCTCCTGGTCATTTTCACAGACTCTGATTGTTTCTCCTGGTCAGTTACACAAACTCTGATTGTTTCTCCTGGTCAGTTAAACAATCTCTGATTGTTTCTCCTGGTCATTTACACTGACTCTGATTGTTTGTACTGGTCATTTACACAGACTCTGATTGTTTCTCCTGGTCAGTTACACAAACTCTGATTGTTTCTCCTGGTCATTTTCACAGACTCTGATTGTTTCTCCTGGTCAGTTACACAAACTCTGATTGTTTCTCCTGGTCAGTTAAACAATCTCTGATTGTTTCTCCTGGTCAGTTACACAGACTCTGATTGTTTGTCCTGGTCGGTTACACAGACTCTGATTGTTTCTCCTGGTCATTTTCACAGACTCTGATTGTTTCTCCTGGTCAGTTACACAAACTCTGATTGTTTCTCCTGGTCAGTTAAACAATCTCTGATTGTTTCTCCTGGTCAGTTACACAGACTCTGATTGTTTGTCCTGGTCGGTTACACAAACTCTGATTGTTTCTCCTGGTCAGTTACACAGACTCTGATTGTTTCTCCTGGTCAGTTACACAAACTCTGATTGTTTCTCCTGGTCATTTACACAGACTCTGATTGTTTGTACTGGTCATTTACACAGACTCTGATTGTTTCTCCTGGTCAGTTACACAAACTCTGATTGTTTCTCCTGGTCATTTACACAGACTCTGATTGTTTGTACTGGTCATTTACACAGACTCTGATTGTTTGTCCTGGTCGGTTACACAAACTCTGATTGTTTGTACTGGTCATTTACACAGACTCTGATTGTTTGTACTGGTCATTTACACAGACTCTGATTGTTTATCCCGGTCAGTTACACAGACTCTGATTGTTTGTCCTGGTCGGTTACACAAACTCTGATTGTTTGTACTGGTCAGTTACACAGACTCTGATTGTTTCTCCTGGTCAGTTACACAAACTCAGATTGTTTCTCCTGGTCATTTACACAAACTCTGATTGTTTCTCCTGGTCATTTACACAAACTCTGATTGTTTCTCCTGGTCATTTACACAAACTCTGATTGTTTCTCCTGGTCATTTACACAGACTCTGATTGTTTCTCCTGGTCAGTTACACAAACTCTGATTGTTTCTCCTGGTCAGTTACACAAACTCTGATTGTTTCTCCTGGTCAGTTACACAAACTCTGATTGTTTCTCCTGGTCAGTTACACAAACTCTGATTGTTTCTCCTGGTCATTTACACGCACTCTGATTGTTTGTAATGGTCATTTACAGAAACTCTGATTGTTTGTCCTGGTCAGTTACACAAACTCTGATTGTTTCTCCTGGTCAGTTACACAAACTCTGATTGTTTCTCCTGGTCAGTTACACAAACTCTGATTGTTTCTCCTGGTCAGTTACACAAACTCTGATTGTTTCTCCTGGTCAGTTACACAAACTCTGATTGTTTCTCCTGGTCAGTTACACAAACTCTGATTGTTTCTCCTGGTCAGTTACACAAACTCTGATTGTTTCTCCTGGTCAGTTACACAAACTCTGATTGTTTCTCCTGGTCAGTTACACAAACTCTGATTGTTTCTCCTGGTCAGTTACACAAACTCTGATTGTTTCTCCTGGTCAGTTACACAAACTCTGATTGTTTCTCCTGGTCATTTACACTCACTCTGATTGTTTGTAATGGTCATTTACAGAAACTCTGATTGTGTCTCCTGGTCATTTACACACACTCTGATTGTTTGTAATGGTCATTTACAGAAACTCTGATTGTTTGTCCTGGTCAGTTACACAGACTCTGATTGTTTCTCCTGGTCAGTTACACAAACTCTGATTGTTTCTCCTGGTCATTTACACACACTCTGATTGTTTGTAATGGTCATTTACAGAAACTCTGATTGTTTCTCCTGGTCATTTACACACACTATGATTGTTTGTAATGGTCATTTACAGAAACTCTGATTGTTTCTCCTGGTCAGTTACACAAACTCTGATTGTTTCTCCTGGTCAGTTACACAAACTCTGATTGTTTCTCCTGGTCAGTTACACAAACTCTGATTGTTTCTCCTGGTCATTTACACACACTCTGATTGTTTGTAATGGTCATTTACAGAAACTCTGATTGTTTCTCCTGGTCATTTACACACACTCTGATTGTTTGTAATGGTCATTTACAGAAACTCTGATTGTTTGTCCTGGTCAGTTACACAGACTCTGATTGTTTCTCCTGGTCAGTTACACAAACTCTGATTGTTTCTCCTGGTCAGTTACACAGACTCTGATTGTTTCTCCTGGTCAGTTACACAAACTCTGATTGTTTCTCCTGGTCATTTACACTGACTCTGATTGTTTGTACTGGTCATTTACACAAACTCTGATTGTTTCTCCTGGTCAGTTACACAAACTCTGATTGTTTCACCTGGTCATTTACACAGACTCTGATTGTTTCTCCTGGTCAGTTACACAAACTCTGATTGTTTCTCCTGGTCAGTTAAACAATCTCTGATTGTTTCTCCTGGTCAGTTACACAGACTCTGATTGTTTGTCCTGGTCGGTTACACAAACTCTGATTGTTTGTCCTGGTCAGTTACACAGACTCTGATTGTTTCTCCTGGTCATTTACACAGACTCTGATTGTTTGTACTGGTCATTTACACAAACTCTGATTGTTTCTCCTGGTCAGTTACACTGACTCTGATTGTTTCTCATGGTCAGTTACACAAACTCTGATTGTTTCTCCTGGTCATTTACACAAACTCTGATTGTTTCTCCTGGTCATTTACACAGACTCTGATTGTTTCTCCTGGTCAGTTACACAAACTCTGATTGTTTCTCCTGGTCAGTTACACAAACTCTGATTGTTTCTCCTGGTCAGTTACACAAACTCTGATTGTTTCTCCTGGTCATTTACACACACTCTGATTGTTTGTAATGGTCATTTACAGAAACTCTGATTGTTTGTCCTGGTCAGTTACACAAACTCTGATTGTTTCTCCTGGTCAGTTACACAGACTCTGATTGTTTCTCCTGGTCAGTTACACAAACTCTGATTGTTTCTCCTGGTCATTTACACACACTCTGATTGTTTGTAATGGTCATTTACACAAACTCTGATTGTTTCTCCTGGTCATTTACACTGACTCTGATTGTTTGTACTGGTCATTTACACAAACTCTGATTGTTTCTCCTGGTCAGTTACACAAACACTGATTGTTTCTCCTGGTCATTTACACAGACTCTGATTGTTTCTCCTGGTCAGTTACACAAACTCTGATTGTTTCTCCTGGTCAGTTAAACAATCTCTGATTGTTTCTCCTGGTCAGTTACACAGACTCTGATTGTTTGTCCTGGTCGGTTACACAAACTCTGATTGTTTGTCCTGGTCAGTTACACAGACTCTGATTGTTTCTCCTGGTCATTTACACAGACTCTGATTGTTTGTACTGGTCATTTACACAAACTCTGATTGTTTCTCCTGGTCATTTACACAGACTCTGATTGTTTCTCCTGGTCAGTTACACAAACTCTGATTGTTTCTCCTGGTCAGTTAAACAATCTCTGATTGTTTCTCCTGGTCAGTTACACAGACTCTGATTGTTTGTCCTGGTCGGTTACACAAACTCTGATTGTTTGTCCTGGTCAGTTACACAGACTCTGATTGTTTCTCCTGGTCATTTACACAGACTCTGATTGTTTGTACTGGTCATTTACACAAACTCTGATTGTTTCTCCTGGTCAGTTACACTGACTCTGATTGTTTCTCCTGGTCAGTTACACAAACTCTGATTGTTTCTCCTGGTCATTTACACAAACTCTGATAGTTTCTCCTGGTCATTTACACAAACTCTGATTGTTTCTCCTGGTCAGTTACACAAACTCTGATTGTTTGTCCTGGTCGGTTACACAGACTCTGATTGTTTGTCCTGGTCAGTTACACAAACTCTGATTGTTTGTCCTGGTCGGTTACACAAACTCTGATTGTTTCTCCTGGTCGGTTACACAGACTCTGATTGTTTGCACTGGTCATTTACACAGACTCTGATTGTTTGTACTGGTCATTTACACAAACTCTGATTGTTTGTACTGGTCATTTACACAAACTCTGATTGTTTCTCCTGGTCAGTTACACTGACTCTGATTGTTTCTCCTGGTCAGTTACACAAACTCTGATTGTTTCTCCTGGTCATTTACACAGACTCTGATTGTTTGTACTGGTCATTTACACAGACTCTGATTGTTTGTACTGGTCATTTACACAGACTCTGATTGTTTGTCCTGGTCGGTTACACAAACTCTGATTGTTTGTACTGGTCATTTACACAGACTCTGATTGTTTCTCCTGGTCAGTTACACAAACTCTGATTGTTTCTCCTGGTCATTTACACAGACTCTGATTGTTTGTACTGGTCATTTACACAGACTCTGATTGTTTGTCCTGGTCGGTTACACAAACTCTGATTGTTTGTACTGGTCATTTACACAGACTCTGATTGTTTGTACTGGTCATTTACACAGACTCTGATTGTTTGTCCTGGTCGGTTACACAAACTCTGATTGTTTGTACTGGTCAGTTACACAGACTCTGATTGTTTCTCCTGGTCAGTTACACAAACTCAGATTGTTTCTCCTGGTCATTTACACAAACTCTGATTGTTTCTCCTGGTCATTTACACAAACTCTGGTTGTTTCTCCTGGTCAGTTAAACAATCTCTGATTGTTTCTCCTGGTCAGTTACACAAACTCTGATTGTTTGTCCTGGTCAGTTACACAGACTCTGATTGTTTCTCCTGGTCATTTACACAAACTCTGATTGTTTCTCCTGGTCAGTTACACAGACTCTGATTGTTTCTCCTGGTCATTTACACAAACTCTGATTGTTTCTCCTGGTCATTTACACAAACTCTGATTGTTTCTCCTGGTCATTTACACAAACTCTGATTGTTTCTCCTGGTCATTTACACAAACTCTGATTGTTTCTCCTGGTCATTTACACAAACTCTGATTGTTTCTCCTGATCATTTACACAAACTCTGATTGTTTCTCCTGGTCATTTACACAAACTCTGATTGTTTCTCCTGGTCATTTACAAAGACTCTGATTGTTTCTCCTGGTCAGTTATACAGACTCTGATTGTTTCTCCTGGTCATTTACACTGACTCTGATTGTTTGTCCTGGTCATTTACAAAAACTCTGATTGTTTCTCCTGGTCATTTACACTGACTCTGATTGTTTGTACTGGTCATTTACACAGACTCTGATTGTTTCTCCTGGTCAGTTACACAAACTCTGATTGTTTCTCCTGGTCATTTTCACAGACTCTGATTGATTCTCCTGGTCAGTTACACAAACTCTGATTGTTTCTCCTGGTCAGTTAAACAATCTCTGATTGTTTCTCCTGGTCAGTTACACAGACTCTGATTGTTTTTCCTGGTCGGTTACACAGACTCTGATTGTTTCTCCTGGTCATTTTCACAGACTCTGATTGTTTCTCCTGGTCAGTTACACAAACTCTGATTGTTTCTCCTGGTCAGTTAAACAATCTCTGATTGTTTCTCCTGGTCAGTTACACAGACTCTGATTGTTTGTCCTGGTCGGTTACACAAACTCTGATTGTTTCTCCTGGTCAGTTACACAGACTCTGATTGTTTCTCCTGGTCAGTTACACAAACTCTGATTGTTTCTCCTGGTCATTTACACAGACTCTGATTGTTTGTACTGGTCATTTACACAGACTCTGATTGTTTCTCCTGGTCAGTTACACAAACTCTGATTGTTTCTCCTGGTCATTTACACAGACTCTGATTGTTTGTACTGGTCATTTACACAGACTCTGATTGTTTGTCCTGGTCGGTTACACAAACTCTGATTGTTTGTCCTGGTCGGTTACACAAACTCTGATTGTTTGTACTGGTCAGTTACACAGACCCTGATTGTTTCTCCTGGTCAGTTACACAAACTCAGATTGTTTCTCCTGGTCATTTACACAAACTCTGATTGTTTCTCCTGGTCATTTACACAAACTCTGGTTGTTTCTCCTGGTCAGTTAAACAATCTCTGATTGTTTCTCCTGGTCAGTTACACAAACTCTGATTGTTTGTCCTGGTCAGTTACACAGACTCTGATTGTTTCTCCTGGTCATTTACACAAACTCTGATTGTTTCTCCTGGTCAGTTACACAGACTCTGATTGTTTCTCCTGGTCATTTACACAAACTCTGATTGTTTCTCCTGGTCATTTACACAAACTCTGATTGTTTCTCCTGGTCATTTACACAAACTCTGATTGTTTCTCCTGGTCATTTACACAAACTCTGATTGTTTCTCCTGGTCATTTACACAAACTCTGATTGTTTCTCCTGGTCATTTACACAAACTCTGATTGTTTCTCCTGGTCATTTACACAAACTCTGATTGTTTCTCCTGGTCATTTACAAAGACTCTGATTGTTTCTCCTGGTCAGTTACACAGACTCTGATTGTTTCTCCTGGTCATTTACACTGACTCTGATTGTTTGTCCTGGTCATTTACAAAAACTCTGATTGTTTCTCCTGGTCATTTACACTGACTCTGATTGTTTGTACTGGTCATTTACACAGACTCTGATTGTTTCTCCTGGTCAGTTACACAAACTCTGATTGTTTCTCCTGGTCATTTTCACAGACTCTGATTGTTTCTCCTGGTCAGTTACACAAACTCTGATTGTTTCTCCTGGTCAGTTAAACAATCTCTGATTGTTTCTCCTGGTCAGTTACACAGACTCTGATTGTTTGTCCTGGTCGGTTACACAGACTCTGATTGTTTCTCCTGGTCATTTTCACAGACTCTGATTGTTTCTCCTGGTCAGTTACACAAACTCTGATTGTTTCTCCTGGTCAGTTAAACAATCTCTGATTGTTTCTCCTGGTCAGTTACACAGACTCTGATTGTTTGTCCTGGTCGGTTACACAAACTCTGATTGTTTCTCCTGGTCAGTTACACAGACTCTGATTGTTTCTCCTGGTCAGTTACACAAACTCTGATTGTTTCTCCTGGTCATTTACACAGACTCTGATTGTTTGTACTGGTCATTTACACAGACTCTGATTGTTTCTCCTGGTCAGTTACACAAACTCTGATTGTTTCTCCTGGTCATTTACACAGACTCTGATTGTTTGTACTGGTCATTTACACAGACTCTGATTGTTTGTCCTGGTCGGTTACACAAACTCTGATTGTTTGTACTGGTCATTTACACAGACTCTGATTGTTTGTACTGGTCATTTACACAGACTCTGATTGTTTATCCCGGTCAGTTACACAGACTCTGATTGTTTGTCCTGGTCGGTTACACAAACTCTGATTGTTTGTACTGGTCAGTTACACAGACTCTGATTGTTTCTCCTGGTCAGTTACACAAACTCAGATTGTTTCTCCTGGTCATTTACACAAACTCTGATTGTTTCTCCTGGTCATTTACACAAACTCCGGTTGTTTCTCCTGGTCAGTTAAACAATCTCTGATTGTTTCTCCTGGTCAGTTACACAGACTCTGATTGTTTGTCCTGGTCGGTTACACAGACTCTGATTGTTTGTCCTGGTCAGTTACACAAACTCTGATTGTTTCTCCTGGTCAGTTACACAGACTCTGATTGTTTCTCCTGGTCAGTTACACAAACTCTGATTGTTTCTCCTGGTCATTTACACAGACTCTGATTGTTTGTACTGGTCATTTACACAGACTCTGATTGTTTCTCCTGGTCAGTTACACAAACTCTGATTGTTTGTCCTGGTCAGTTACACAAACTCTGATTGTTTGTACTGGTCATTTACACAGTCTCTGATTGTTTGTACTGGTCATTTACACAGACTCTGATTGTTTGTCCTGGTCGGTTGCACAGACTCTGATTGTTTGTCCTGGTCGGTTACACAAACTCTGATTGTTTGTACTGGTCATTTACACATACTCTGATTGTTTGTACTGGTCATTTACACAGACTCTGATTGTTTCTCCTGGTCAGTTACACAAACTCTGATTCTTTCTCCTGGTCAGTTACACAGACTCTGATTGTTTCTCCTGGTCAGTTACACAAACTCTGATTGTTTCTCCTGGTCATTTACACAGACTCTGATTGTTTCTCCTGGTCATTTACACAGACTCTGATTGTTTCTCCTGGTCAGTTACACAAACTCTGATTGTTTCTCCTGGTCATTTACACAGACTCTGATTGTTTCTCCTGGTCAGTTACACAAACACTGATTGTTTCTCCTGGTCATTTACACAAACTCTGATTGTTTCTCCTGGTCATTTACACAAACTCTGATTGTTTCTCCTGGTCAGTTACACAAACTCTGATTGTTTCTCCTGGACATTTACACAAACTCTGATTGTTTCTCCTGGTCAGTTACACAAACTCTAATTGTTTGTCCTGGTCCGTTACACAGACTCTGATTGTCTGTCCTGGTCAGTTACACAAACTCTGATTGTTTCTCCTGGTCAGTTACACAGACTCTGATTGTTTCTCCTGGTCATTTACACAAACTCTGATTGTTTGTCCTGGTCATTTACACAGACTCTGATTGTTTGTACTGGTCATTTACACAGACTCTGATTGTTTCTCCTGATCATTTACACAGACTCTGATTGTTTGTACTGGTCGGTTACACAAACTCTGATTGTTTGTACTGGTCATTTACACAGACTCTGATTGTTTGTACTGGTCATTTACACAGACTCTGATTGTTTATCCCGGTCAGTTACACAGACTCTGATTGTTTCTCCTGGTCAGTTACACAAACTCTGATTGTT
This sequence comes from Heterodontus francisci, assembly GCF_036365525.1. Classification (NCBI taxonomy): domain Eukaryota; kingdom Metazoa; phylum Chordata; class Chondrichthyes; order Heterodontiformes; family Heterodontidae; genus Heterodontus; species Heterodontus francisci. Next base: position 50,409,783 of record NC_090402.1, read on the forward strand.
TCTCCTGGTCATTTACACAGACTCTGATTGTTTGTCCTGGTCAGTTACACATACACTGATTGTATCTCCTGGTCATTTACACAAACTCTGATTGTTTCTCCTGGTCATTTACACAAACTCTGATTGTTTCTCCTGGTCAGTTACACAAACTCTGATTGTTTCTCCTGGTCATTTACACAGACTCTGATTGTTTCTCCTGGTCATTTACACAAACTCTGATTGTTTCTCCTGGTCAGTTACACAGACTCTGATTGTTTCTCCTGGTCCGTTATACAAAGTCTGATTGTTTCTCCTGGTCATTTACACAGACTCAGATTGTTTCTCCTGGTCAGTTACACAAACTCTGATTGTTTCTCCTGGTCATTTACACAGACTCAGATTGTTTCTCCTGGTCATTTACACAAACTCTGATTGTTTCTCCTGATCATTTACACAGACTCTGATTGTTTCTCCTGGTCAGTTACACAAACTCTGATTGTTTCTCCTGGTCATTTACACAGACTCTGATTGTTTCTCCTGGTCAGTTACACAGACTCTGATTGTTTCTCCTGGTCAGTTACACAAACTCTGATTGTTTCTCCTGGTCATTTACACAGACTCTGATTATTTCTCCTGGTCAGTTACACAAACTCTGATTGTTTCTCCTGGTCATTTACACAAACTCTGATTGTTTCTCCTGGTCATTTACACAAACTCTGATTGTTTCTCCTGGTCAGTTACACAAACTCTGATAGTTTGTCCTGGTCGTTTACACAGACTCTGATTGTTTGTCCTGGTCAGTTACACAAACTCTGATTGTTTCTCCTGGTCAGTTACACAGACTCTGATTGTTTCTCCTGGTCATTTACACAAACTCTGATTGTTTCTCCTGGTCATTTACACAGACTCTGATTGTTTGTACTGGTCATTTACACAGACTCTGATTGTTTCTCCTGGTCAGTTACACAAACTCTGATTGTTTCTCCTGGTCATTTACACAGACTCTGATTGTTTGTACTGGTCATTTACACAGACTCTGATTGTTTCTCCTGGTCATTTACACAAACTCTGATTGTTTCTCCTGGTCATTTACACAGACTCTGATTGTTTGTCCTGGTCGGTTACACAAACTCTGATTGTTTGTACTGGTCATTTACACAGACTCTGATTGTTTGTACTGGTCATTTACACAGATTCTGATTGTTTATCCCGGTCAGTTACACAGACTCTGATTGTTTGTCCTGGTCGGTTACACAAACTCTGATTGTTTGTACTGGTCAGTTACACAGACTCTGATTGTTTCTCCTGGCAGGTACACAAACTCAGATTGTTTCTCCTGGTCATTTACACAAACTCTGATTGTTTCTCCTGGTCATTTACACAAACTCTGATTGTTTGTCCTGGTCGGTTACACAGACTCTGATTGTTTGTCCTGGTCAGTTACACAAACTCTGATTGTTTCTCCTGGTCAGTTACACAGACTCTGATTGTTTGTACTGGTCATTTACACAGACTCTGATTGTTTGTACTGGTCATTTACACAGACTCTGATTGTTTCTCCTGGTCAGTTACACAAACTCTGATTGTTTGTCCTGTTCATTTACACAGACTCTGATTGTTTGTCCTGGTCGGTTACACAAACTCTGATTGTTTCTCCTGGTCATTTACACAAACTCTGATTGTTTCTCCTGGTCATTTACACAAACTCTGATTGTTTGTCCTGGTCGGTTACACAGACTCTGATTGTTTGTCCTGGTCAGTTACACAAACTCAGATTGTTTCTCCTGGTCAGTTACACAGACTCTGATTGTTTGTACTGGTCATTTACACAGACTCTGATTGTTTGTACTGGTCATTTACACAGACTCTGATTGTTTCTCCTGGTCAGTTACACAAAGTCTGATTGTTTCTCCTGGTCATTTACACAGACTCTGATTGTTTGTACTGGTCATTTACACAGACTCTGATTGTTTCTCCTGATCATTTACACAGACTCTGATTGTTTGTACTGGTCATTTACACAGACTCTGATTGTTTGTCCTGGTCGGTTACACAAACTCTGATTGTTTGTACTGGTCATTTACACAGACTCTGATTGTTTGTACTGGTCATTTACACAGACTCTGATTGTTTATCCCGGTCAGTTACACAGACTCTGATTGTTTCTCCTGGTCAGTTACACAAACTCTGATTGTTTCTCCTGGTCATTTACACAGACTCTGATTGTTTGTCCTGGTCAGTTACACAAACACTGATTGTTTCTCCTGGTCATTTACACAAACTCTGATTGTTTCTCCTGGTCAGTTACACAAACTCTGATTGTTTTTCCTGGTCATTTACACAGACTCTGATTGTTTCTCCTGGTCATTTACACAAACTCTGATTGTTTCTCCTGGTCAGTTACACAGACTCTGATTGTTTCTCCTGGTCCGTTACACAAACTCTGATTGTTTCTCCTGGTCATTTACACAGACTCTGATTGTTTCTCCTGGTCATTTACACAGACTCTGATTGTTTCTCCTGGTCATGTACACAGACTCTGATTGTTTCTCCTGGTCATTTACACAAACTCTGATTGTTTCTCCTGGTCATTTACACAGACTCTGATTGTTTCTCCTGGTCAGTTACACAAACTCTGATTGTTTGTACTGGTCATTTACACAGACTCTGATTGTTTGTACTGGTCATTTACACAGACTCTGATTGTTTATCCCGGTCAGTTACACAGACTTTGATTGTTTGTCCTGGTCAGTTACACAAACTCTGATTGTTTGTACTGGTCATTTACACAGACTCTGAATGTTTGACCCCGTCAGTTACACAGACTCTGATTGTTTGTACTGGTCAGTTACACAGACTCTGAATGTTTGACCCCGTCAGTTACACAGACTCTGATTGTTTGTCCTGGTCACTTACACAGACTCTGAATGTTTGACCCCGTCGGTTACACAAACTCTGATTGTTTGTACTGGTCAGTTACACAGACTCTGATTGTTTCTCCTGGTCAGTTACACAAACTCAGATTGTTTCTCCTGGTCATTTACACAAACTCTGATTGTTTCTCCTGGTCATTTACACAAACTCTGATTGTTTCTCCTGGTCAGTTAAACAATCTCTGATTGTTTCTCCTGGTCAGTTACACAGACTCTGATTGTTTGTCCTGGTCGGTTACACAGACTCTGATTGTTTGTCCTGGTCAGTTACACAAACTCTGATTGTTTCTCCTGGTCAGTTACACAAAGTCTGATTGTTTCTCCTGGTCATTTACACAGACTCTGATTGTTTGTACTGGTCATTTACACAGACTCTGATTGTTTCTCCTGATCATTTACACAGACTCTGATTGTTTGTACTGGTCATTTACACAGACTCTGATTGTTTCTCCTGGTCAGTTACACAAAGTCTGATTGTTTCTCCTGGTCATTTACACAGACTCTGATTGTTTGTACTGGTCATTTACACAGACTCTGATTGTTTCTCCTGATCATTTACACAGACTCTGATTGTTTGTACTGGTCATTTACACAGACTCTGATTGTTTGTCCTGGTCGGTTACACAAACTCTGATTGTTTGTACTGGTCATTTACACAGACTCTGATTGTTTGTACTGGTCATTTACACAGACTCTGATTGTTTATCCCGGTCAGTTACACAGACTCTGATTGTTTCTCCTGGTCAGTTACACAAACTCTGATTGTTTCTCCTGGTCATTTACACAGACTCTGATTGTTTGTCCTGGTCAGTTACACAAACACTGATTGTTTCTCCTGGTCATTTACACAAACTCTGATTGTTTCTCCTGGTCAGTTACACAAACTCTGATTGTTTTTCCTGGTCATTTACACAGACTCTGATTGTTTCTCCTGGTCATTTACACAAACTCTGATTGTTTCTCCTGGTCAGTTACACAGACTCTGATTGTTTCTCCTGGTCCGTTACACAAACTCTGATTGTTTCTCCTGGTCATTTACACAGACTCTGATTGTTTCTCCTGGTCATTTACACAGACTCTGATTGTTTCTCCTGGTCATGTACACAGACTCTGATTGTTTCTCCTGGTCATTTACACAAACTCTGATTGTTTCTCCTGGTCATTTACACAGACTCTGATTGTTTCTCCTGGTCAGTTACACAAACTCTGATTGTTTGTACTGGTCATTTACACAGACTCTGATTGTTTGTACTGGTCATTTACACAGACTCTGATTGTTTGTACTGGTCATTTACACAGACTCTGATTGTTTCTCCTGGTCAGTTACACAAAGTCTGATTGTTTCTCCTGGTCATTTACACAGACTCTGATTGTTTGTACTGGTCATTTACACAGACTCTGATTGTTTCTCCTGATCATTTACACAGACTCTGATTGTTTGTACTGGTCATTTACACAGACTCTGATTGTTTGTCCTGGTCGGTTACACAAACTCTGATTGTTTGTACTGGTCATTTACACAGACTCTGATTGTTTGTACTGGTCATTTACACAGACTCTGATTGTTTATCCCGGTCAGTTACACAGACTCTGATTGTTTCTCCTGGTCAGTTACACAAACTCTGATTGTTTCTCCTGGTCATTTACACAGACTCTGATTGTTTGTCCTGGTCAGTTACACAAACACTGATTGTTTCTCCTGGTCATTTACACAAACTCTGATTGTTTCTCCTGGTCAGTTACACAAACTCTGATTGTTTTTCCTGGTCATTTACACAGACTCTGATTGTTTCTCCTGGTCATTTACACAAACTCTGATTGTTTCTCCTGGTCAGTTACACAGACTCTGATTGTTTCTCCTGGTCCGTTACACAAACTCTGATTGTTTCTCCTGGTCATTTACACAGACTCTGATTGTTTCTCCTGGTCATTTACACAGACTCTGATTGTTTCTCCTGGTCATGTACACAGACTCTGATTGTTTCTCCTGGTCATTTACACAAACTCTGATTGTTTCTCCTGGTCATTTACACAGACTCTGATTGTTTCTCCTGGTCAGTTACACAAACTCTGATTGTTTGTACTGGTCATTTACACAGACTCTGATTGTTTGTACTGGTCATTTACACAGACTCTGATTGTTTATCCCGGTCAGTTACACAGACTTTGATTGTTTGTCCTGGTCAGTTACACAAACTCTGATTGTTTGTACTGGTCATTTACACAGACTCTGAATGTTTGACCCCGTCAGTTACACAGACTCTGATTGTTTGTACTGGTCAGTTACACAGACTCTGAATGTTTGACCCCGTCAGTTACACAGACTCTGATTGTTTGTCCTGGTCACTTACACAGACTCTGAATGTTTGACCCCGTCGGTTACACAAACTCTGATTGTTTGTACTGGTCAGTTACACAGACTCTGATTGTTTCTCCTGGTCAGTTACACAAACTCAGATTGTTTCTCCTGGTCATTTACACAAACTCTGATTGTTTCTCCTGGTCATTTACACAAACTCTGATTGTTTCTCCTGGTCAGTTAAACAATCTCTGATTGTTTCTCCTGGTCAGTTACACAGACTCTGATTGTTTGTCCTGGTCGGTTACACAGACTCTGATTGTTTGTCCTGGTCAGTTACACAAACTCTGATTGTTTCTCCTGGTCAGTTACACAGACTCTGATTGTTTCTCCTGGTCAGTTACACAAACTCTGATTGTTTCTCCTGGTCATTTACACAGACTCTGATTGTTTGTACTGGTCATTTACACAGACTCTGATTGTTTCTCCTGGTCAGTTACACAAACTCTGATTGTTTGTCCTGGTCAGTTACACAAACTCTGATTGTTTGTACTGGTCATTTACACAGTCTCTGATTGTTTGTACTGGTCATTTACACAGACTCTGATTGTTTGTCCTGGTCGGTTGCACAGACTCTGATTGTTTGTCCTGGTCGGTTACACAAACTCTGATTGTTTGTACTGGTCATTTACACATACTCTGATTGTTTGTACTGGTCATTTACACAGACTCTGATTGTTTCTCCTGGTCAGTTACACAAACTCTGATTCTTTCTCCTGGTCAGTTACACAGACTCTGATTGTTTCTCCTGGTCAGTTACACAAACTCTGATTGTTTCTCCTGGTCATTTACACAGACTCTGATTGTTTCTCCTGGTCAGTTACACAAACTCTGATTGTTTCTCCTGGTCATTTACACAGACTCTGATTGTTTCTCCTGGTCATTTACACAAACTCTGATTGTTTCTCCTGGTCATTTACACAAACTCTGATTGTTTCTCCTGGTCAGTTACACAGACTCTGATTGTTTCTCCTGGTCAGTTACACAAACTCTGATTGTTTCTCCTGGTCATTTACACAAACTCTGATTGTTTCTCCTGGTCATTTACACAAACTCTGATTGATTGTCCTGGTCATTTACACAGACTCTGATTGTTTGTACTAGTCATTTACACAGACTCTGATTGTTTGTACTAGTCATTTACACAGACTCTGATTGTTTATCCCGGTCAGTTACACAGACTCTGATTGTTTCTCCTGGTCAGTTACACAGACTCTGATTGTTTCTCCTGGTCAGTTACACAAACTCTGATTGTTTCTCCTGGTCATTTACACAGACTCTGATTGTTTCTCCTGGTCATTTACACAAACTCTGATTGTTTCTCCTGGTCAGTTACACAAACTCTGATTGTTTCTCCTGGTCATTTACACAGACTCTGATTGTTTCTCCTGGTCATTTACACAAACTCTGATTGTTTCTCCTGGTCAGTTACACAGACTCTGATTGTTTCTCCTGGTCCGTTACACAAACTCTGATTGTTTCTCCTGGTCATTTACACAGACTCTGATTGTTTCTCCTGGTCATTTACACAGACTCTGATTGTTTCTCCTCATCATGTACACAGACTCTGATTGTTTCTCCTGGTCATTTACACAAACTCTGATTGTTTCTCCTGGTCATTTACACAGACTCTGATTGTTTCTCCTGGTCAGTTACACAAACTCTGATTGTTTCTCCTGGTCAGTTACACAGACTCTGATTGTTTCTCCTGGTCAGTTACACAAACTCTGATTGTTTCTCCTGGTCATTTACACAGACTCTGATTGTTTCTCCTGGTCAGTTACACAGACTCTGATTGTTTCTCCTGGTCAGTTACACAAACTCTGATTGTTTCTCCTGGTCATTTACACAGACTCTGATTATTTCTCCTGGTCAGTTACACAAACTCTGATTGTTTCTCCTGGTCATTCACACAAACTCTGATTGTTTCTCCTGGTCAGTTACACAAACTCTGATTGTTTCTCCTGGTCATTTACACAAACTCTGATTGTTTGTCCTGGTCGGTTACACAGACTCTGATTGTCTGTCCTGGTCAGTTACACAAACTCTGATTGTTTCTCCTGGTCAGTTACACAGACTCTGATTGTTTCTCCTGGTGATTTACACAAACTCTGATTGTTTCTCCTGGTCATTTACACAGACTCTGATTGTTTGTACTGGTCATTTACACAGACACTGATTGTTTCTCCTGATCATTTACACAGACTCTGATTGTTTGTACTGGTCATTTACCCAGACTCTGATTGTTTGTACTGGTCATTTACACAGACTCTGATTGTTTGTCCTGGTCGGTTACACAAACTCTGATTGTTTGTACTGGTCATTTACACAGACTCTGATTGTTTGTACTAGTCATTTACACAGACTCTGATTGTTTATCCCGGTCAGTTACACAGACTCTGATTGTTTCTCCTGGTCAGTTACACAAACTCTGATTGTTTCTCCTGGTCATTTACACAGACTCTGATTGTTTCTCCTGGTCATTTACACAAACTCTGATTGTTTCTCCTGGTCAGTTACACAAACACTGATTGTTTTTCCTGGTCATTTACACAGACTCTGATTGTTTCTCCTGGTCATTTACACAAACTCTGATTGTTTCTCCTGGTCAGTTACACAGACTCTGATTGTTTCTCCTGGTCCGTTACACAAACTCTGATTGTTTCTCCTGGTCATTTACACAGACTCTGATTGTTTCTCCTGGTCATTTACACAGACTCTGATTGTTTCTCCTGGTCATGTACACAGACTCTGATTGTTTCTCCTGGTCATTTACACAAACTCTGATTGTTTCTCCTGGTCATTTACACAGACTCTGATTGTTTCTCCTGGTCAGTTACACAAACTCTGATTGTTTGTACTGGTCATTTACACAGACTCTGATTGTTTGTACTGGTCATTTACACAGACTCTGATTGTTTATCCCGGTCAGTTACACAGACTTTGATTGTTTGTCCTGGTCAGTTACACAAACTCTGATTGTTTGTACTGGTCATTTACACAGACTCTGAATGTTTGACCCCGTCAGTTACACAGACTCTGATTGTTTGTACTGGTCAGTTACACAGACTCTGAATGTTTGACCCCGTCAGTTACACAGACTCTGATTGTTTGTCCTGGTCACTTACACAGACTCTGAATGTTTGACCCCGTCGGTTACACAAACTCTGATTGTTTGTACTGGTCAGTTACACAGACTCTGATTGTTTCTCCTGGTCAGTTACACAAACTCAGATTGTTTCTCCTGGTCATTTACACAAACTCTGATTGTTTCTCCTGGTCATTTACACAAACTCTGATTGTTTCTCCTGGTCAGTTAAACAATCTCTGATTGTTTCTCCTGGTCAGTTACACAGACTCTGATTGTTTGTCCTGGTCGGTTACACAGACTCTGATTGTTTGTCCTGGTCAGTTACACAAACTCTGATTGTTTCTCCTGGTCAATTACACAGACTCTGATTGTTTCTCCTGGTCAGTTACACAAACTCTGATTGTTTCTCCTGGTCATTTACACAGACTCTGATTGTTTGTACTGGTCATTTACACAGACTCTGATTGTTTCTCCTGGTCAGTTACACAAACTCTGATTGTTTGTCCTGGTCAGTTACACAAACTCTGATTGTTTGTACTGGTCATTTACACAGTCTCTGATTGTTTGTACTGGTCATTTACACAGACTCTGATTGTTTGTCCTGGTCGGTTGCACAGACTCTGATTGTTTGTCCTGGTCGGTTACACAAACTCTGATTGTTTGTACTGGTCATTTACACATACTCTGATTGTTTGTACTGGTCATTTACACAGACTCTGATTGTTTCTCCTGGTCAGTTACACAAACTCTGATTCTTTCTCCTGGTCAGTTACACAGACTCTGATTGTTTCTCCTGGTCAGTTACACAAACTCTGATTGTTTCTCCTGGTCAGTTACACAAACTCTGATTGTTTCTCCTGGTCATTTACACAGACTCTGATTGTTTCTCCTGGTCAGTTACACAAACACTGATTGTTTCTCCTGGTCATTTACACAAACTCTGATTGTTTCTCCTGGTCATTTACACAAACTCTGATTGTTTCTCCTGGTCAGTTACACAGACTCTGATTGTTTGTCCTGGTCATTTACACAGACTCTGATTGTTTGTACTAGTCATTTACACAGACTCTGATTGTTTGTACTAGTCATTTACACAGACTCTGATTGTTTATCCCGGTCAGTTACACAGACTCTGATTGTTTCTCCTGGTCAGTTACACAGACTCTGATTGTTTCTCCTGGTCAGTTACACAAACTCTGATTGTTTCTCCTGGTCATTTACACAGACTCTGATTGTTTCTCCTGGTCATTTACACAAACTCTGATTGTTTCTCCTGGTCAGTTACACAAACTCTGATTGTTTCTCCTGGTCATTTACACAGACTCTGATTGTTTCTCCTGGTCATTTACACAAACTCTGATTGTTTCTCCTGGTCAGTTACACAGACTCTGATTGTTTCTCCTGGTCCGTTACACAAACTCTGATTGTTTCTCCTGGTCATTTACACAGACTCTGATTGTTTCTCCTGGTCATTTACACAGACTCTGATTGTTTCTCCTCATCATGTACACAGACTCTGATTGTTTCTCCTGGTCATTTACACAAACTCTGATTGTTTCTCCTGGTCATTTACACAGACTCTGATTGTTTCTCCTGGTCAGTTACACAAACTCTGATTGTTTCTCCTGGTCAGTTACACAGACTCTGATTGTTTCTCCTGGTCAGTTACACAAACTCTGATTGTTTCTCCTGGTCATTTACACAGACTCTGATTGTTTCTCCTGGTCAGTTACACAGACTCTGATTGTTTCTCCTGGTCAGTTACACAAACTCTGATTGTTTCTCCTGGTCATTTACACAGACTCTGATTATTTCTCCTGGTCAGTTACACAAACTCTGATTGTTTCTCCTGGTCATTCACACAAACTCTGATTGTTTCTCCTGGTCAGTTACACAAACTCTGATTGTTTCTCCTGGTCATTTACACAAACTCTGATTGTTTGTCCTGGTCGGTTACACAGACTCTGATTGTCTGTCCTGGTCAGTTACACAAACTCTGATTGTTTCTCCTGGTCAGTTACACAGACTCTGATTGTTTCTCCTGGTGATTTACACAAACTCTGATTGTTTCTCCTGGTCATTTACACAGACTCTGATTGTTTGTACTGGTCATTTACACAGACACTGATTGTTTCTCCTGATCATTTACACAGACTCTGATTGTTTGTACTGGTCATTTACACAGACTCTGATTGTTTGTACTGGTCATTTACACAGACTCTGATTGTTTGTCCTGGTCGGTTACACAAACTCTGATTGTTTGTACTGGTCATTTACACAGACTCTGATTGTTTGTACTAGTCATTTACACAGACTCTGATTGTTTATCCCGGTCAGTTACACAGACTCTGATTGTTTCTCCTGGTCAGTTACACAAACTCTGATTGTTTCTCCTGGTCATTTACACAGACTCTGATTGTTTCTCCTGGTCATTTACACAAACTCTGATTGTTTCTCCTGGTCAGTTACACAAACACTGATTGTTTCTCCTGGTCATTTACACAGACTCTGATTGTTTCTCCTGGTCATTTACACAAACTCTGATTGTTTCTCCTGGTCAGTTACACAGACTCTGATTGTTTCTCCTGGTCCGTTACACAAACTCTGATTGTTTCTCCTGGTCATTTACACAGACTCTGATTGTTTCTCCTGGTCATTTACACAGACTCTGATTGTTTCTCCTCATCATGTACACAGACTCTGATTGTTTCTCCTGGTCATTTACACAAACTCTGATTGTTTCTCCTGGTCATTTACACAGAATCTGATTGTTTCTCCTGGGCATTTACACAGACTCTGATTGTTTCTCCTGGTCATTTACACAGACTCTGATTGTTTCTCCTGGGCATTTACACAGACTCTGATTGTTTCTCCTGGTCATTTACACAGACTCTGATTGTTTCTCCTCATCATGTACACAGACTCTGATTGTTTCTCCTGGTCATTTACACAAACTCTGATTGTTTCTCCTGGTCATTTACACAGACTCTGATTGTTTCTCCTGGGCATTTACACAGACTCTGATTGTTTCTCCTGGTCATTTACACAAACTCTGATTGTTTCTCCTGGTCAGTTACACAAACACTGATTGTTTCTCCTGGTCATTTACACAGACTCTGATTGTTTCTCCTGGTCATTTACACAAACTCTGATTGTTTCTCCTGGTCAGTTACACAGACTCTGATTGTTTCTCCTGGTCCGTTACACAAACTCTGATTGTTTCTCCTGGTCATTTACACAGACTCTGATTGTTTCTCCTGGTCATTTACACAGACTCTGATTGTTTCTCCTCATCATGTACACAGACTCTGATTGTTTCTCCTGGTCATTTACACAAACTCTGATTGTTTCTCCTGGTCAGTTACACAGACTCTGATTGTTTCTCCTGGTCAGTTACACAAACTCTGATTGTTTCTCCTGGTCATTTACACAGACTCTGATTGTTTCTCCTGGTCAGTTACACAGACTCTGATTGTTTCTCCTGGTCAGTTACACAAACTCTGATTGTTTCTCCTGGTCATTTACACAGACTCTGATTATTTCTCCTGGTCAGTTACACAAACTCTGATTGTTTCTCCTGGTCATTCACACAAACTCTGATTGTTTCTCCTGGTCATTTACACAAACTCTGATTGTTTCTCCTGGTCAGTTACACAAACTCTGATAGTTTGTCCTGGTCGTTTACACAGACTCTGATTGTTTGTCCTGGTCAGTTACACAAACTCTGATTGTTTCTCCTGGTCAGTTACACAGACTCTGATTGTTTCTCCTGGTCATTTACACAGACTCTGATTGTTTGTACTGGTCATTTACACAAACTCTGATTGTTTCTCCTGGTCATTTACACAGACTCTGATTGTTTGTACTGGTCATTTACACAGACTCTGATTGTTTGTCCTGGTCGGTTACACAAACTCTGATTGTTTCTCCTGGTCATTTACACAGACTCTGATTGTTTATCCCGGTCAGTTACACAGACTCTGATTGTTTGTCCTGGTCGGTTACACAAACTCTGATTGTTTGTACTGGTCAGTTACACAGACTCTGATTGTTTGTCCTGGTCGGTTACACAGACTCTGATTGTTTGTCCTGGTCAGTTACACAGACTCTGATTATTTGTCCTGGTCATTTACACAGACTCTGATTGTTTCTCCTGGTCAGTTACACAAACTCTGATTGTTTGTCCTGGTCAGTTACACAGACTCTGATTGTTTGTCCTGGTCATTTACACAGACTCTGATTGTTTCTCCTGGTCATTTGCACAGACTCTGATTGTTTGTACTGGTCGGTTACACAAACTCTGATTGTTTGTCATGGTCATTTACACAAACTCTGATTGTTTCTCCTGGGCATTTACACAGACTCTGATTGTTTGTCCTGGTCGGTTACACAAACTCTGATTGTTTGTACTGGTCATTTGCACAGACTCTGATTGTTTGTACTGGGCATTTACACAGACTCTTATTGTTTGTACTGGTCGGTTACACAGACTCTGATTGTTTGTACTGGTCGGTTACACAGACTCTGATTGTTTGTACTGGTCGGTTACACAGACTCTGATTGTTTGTACTGGTCGGTTACACAGACTCTGATTGTTTGTCCTGGTCATTTACACAGACCCTGATTGTTTGTACTGGTCATTTACACAGACTCTGATTGTTTCTCCTGGTCAGTTACACAAACTCTGATTGTTTGTACTGGTCATTTACACAAACTCTGATTGTTTCTCCTGGTCAGATACACAAACTCTGATTGTTTCTCCTGGTCGGTTACACAAACTCTGATTGTTTCTCCTGGTCATTTACACAGACTCTGATTGTTTCTCCTGGTCATTTACACAGACTCTTATTGTTTGTCCTGGTCAGTTACACAAACTCTGATTGTTTGTACTGGTCATTTACACAGACTCTGATTGTTTGTACTTGTCATTTACACAGACTCTGTATGTTTCTCCTGGTCAGTTGCACAGACTCTGATTGTTTGTCCTGGTCCGTTTCACAGACTCTGATTGTTTGTACTGGTCATTTACACAGACTCTGATTGTTTCTCCTGGTCATTTACACAGACTCTTATTGTTTGTCCTGGTCAGTTACACAAACTCTGATTGTTTGTACTGGTCATTTACACAGACTCTGATTGTTTGTACTTGTCATTTACACAGACTCTGTATGTTTCTCCTGGTCAGTTGCACAGACTCTGATTGTTTGTCCTGGTCCGTTTCACAGACTCTGATTGTTTGTACTGGTCATTTACACAGACTCTGATTGTTTGTACTGGTCATTTACATAGACTCTGATTGTTTGTACTGGTCATTTACACAGACTCTGATTGTTTGTACTGGTCAGTTACACAAACTCAGATTGTTTGTCCTGGTCATTTACACAGACTCTGATTGTTTGTACTGGTCATTTACACAAACTCAGATTGTTTGTCCTGGTCATTTACACAGACTCTGATTGTTTGTACTGGTCAGTTACACAAACTCAGATTGTTTGTCCTGGTCATTTACACAGACTCTGATTGTTTGTACTGGTCAGTTACACAAACTCAGATTGTTTGTCCTGGTCATTTACACAGACTCTGATTGTTTGTACTGGTCATTTACATAGACTCTGATTGTTTGTACTGGTCATTTACACAAACTCTGATTGTTTGTACTGGTCAGTTACACAAACTCAGATTGTTTGTACTGGTCATTTACACAGACTCTGATTGTTTGTACTGGTCAGTTACACAAACTCAGATTGTTTGTACTGGTCATTTACACAGACTCTGAATGTTTCTCCTGGTCCGTTTCACAGACTCTGATTGTTTGTACTGGTCATTTACACAGACTCTGATTGTTTATACTGGTCATTTACACAGACTCTGATTGTTTGTACTGGTCATTTACACAGACTCTGATTGTTTGTACTGGTCATTTACACAGACTCTGATTGTTTGTACTGGTCATTTACACAGACTCTGATTGTTTCTCCTGGTCAGTTGCACAGACTCTGATTGTTTGTCCTGGTCCGTTTCACAGACTCTGATTGTTTGTACTGGTCATTTACACAGACTCTGATTGTTTGTACTGGTCATTTATACAGACTCTGATTGTTTGTACTGGTCATTTACACAGACTCTGATTGTTTGTACTGGTCATTTACATAGACTCTGATTGTTTGTACTGGTCATTTACACAGACTCTGATTGTTTGTACTGGTCAGTTACACAAACTCAGATTGTTTGTCCTGGTCATTTACACAGACTCTGATTGTTTGTACTGGTCATTTACACAGACTCTGATTGTTTGTACTGGTCAGTTACACAAACTCAGATTGTTTGTCCTGGTCATTTACACAGACTCTGATTGTTTGTACTGGTCAGTTACACAAACTCAGATTGTTTGTACTGGTCATTTACACAGACTCTGATTGTTTGTACTGGTCATTTACACAGACTCTGATTGTTTGTACTGGTCATTTACACAGACTCTGATTGTTTGTACTGGTCAGTTACACAAACTCAGATTGTTTGTACTGGTCATTTACACAGACTCTGATTGTTTGTACTGGTCATTTACACAGACTCTGATTGTTTGTACTGGTCATTTACATAGACTCTGATTGTTTGTACTGGTCATTTACACAGACTCTGATTGTTTGTACTGGTCAGTTACACAAACTCAGATTGTTTGTCCTGGTCATTTACACAGACTCTGATTGTTTGTACTTGTCATTTACACAAACTCAGATTGTTTGTACTGGTCAGTTACACAAACTCAGATTGTTTGTACTGGTCATTTACACAGACTCTGATTGTTTGTACTGGTCAGTTACACTAACTCAGATTGTTTGTACTGGTCATTTACACAGACTCTGATTGTTTGTACTGGTCATTTACACAGACTCTGATTGATTGTACTGGTCATTTACACAGACTCTGATTGTTTGTACTGGTCATTTACACAGACTCTGATTGTTTGTACTGGTCATTTACACAGACTCTGATTGTTTGTACTGGTCATTTACACAGACTCTGATTGTTTGTACTGGTCATTTACACAGACTCTGATTGTTTGTACTGGTCATTTACATAGACTCTGATTGTTTGTACTGGTCAGTTACACAAACTCTGATTGTTTCTCCTGGTCATTTACACAAACTCAGATTGTTTGTACTGGTCAGTTACACAAACTCAGATTGTTTGTACTGGTCATTTACACAGACTCTGATTGTTTGTACTGGTCAGTTACACAAACTCAGATTGTTTGTACTGGTCATTTACACAGACTCTGATTGTTTGTACTGGTCATTTACACAGACTCTGATTGATTGTACTGGTCAGTTACACAAACTCAGATTGTTTGTACTGGTCATTTACACAAACTCAGATTGTTTGTACTGGTCATTTACACAGACTCTGATTGTTTGTACTGGTCAGTTACACAAACTCAGATTGTTTGTACTGGTCATTTACACAGACTCTGATTGTTTGTACTGGTCATTTACACAGACTCTGATTGTTTGTACTGGTCAGTTACACAAACTCAGATTGTTTGTACTGGTCATTTACACAGACTCTGATTGTTTGTACTGGTCATTTACACAGACTCTGATTGATTGTACTGGTCAGTTACACAAACTCAGATTGTTTGTACTGGTCATTTACACAAACTCAGATTGTTTGTACTGGTCATTTACACAGACTCTGATTGTTTGTACTGGTCATTTACACAGACTCTGATTGTTTGTACTGGTCATTTACACAGATTCTGATTGTTTGTCCTGGTCCGTTTCACAGACTCTGATTGTTTGTACTGGTCATTTACACAGACTCTGATTGTTTGTACTGGTCATTTACACAGACTCTGATTGTTTGTACTGGTCATTTACACAGACTCTGATTGTTTGTACTGGTCATTTACACAGACTCTGATTGTTTGTACTGGTCATTTACACAGACTCTGATTGTTTGTACTGGTCATTTACACAGACTCTGATTGTTTGTACTGGTCATTTACACAGACTCTGATTGTTTGTACTGGTCATTTACACAGACTCTGATTGTTTGTACTGGTCATTTACACAAACTCTGATTGTTTGTCCTGGTCGGTTACACAAACTCTGATTGTTCGTACTGGTCATTTAGACAGACTCTGATTGTTTGTACTGGTCATTTACACAAACTCTGATTGTTTGTCCTGGTCAGTTACACAAACTCAGATTGTTTGTACTGGTCATTTACACAGACTCTGATTGTTTGTACTGGTCAGTTACACAAACTCAGATTGTTTGTACTGGTCATTTACACAGACTCTGATTGTTTGTACTGGTCATTTACACAGACTCTGATTGATTGTACTGGTCATTTACACAGATTCTGATTGTTTGTCCTGGTCCGTTTCACAGACTCTGATTGTTTGTACTGGTCATTTACACAGACTCTGATTGTTTGTACTGGTCATTTACACAGACTCTGATTGTTTGTCCTGGTCCGTTTCACAGACTCTGATTGTTTGTACTGGTCATTTACACAGACTCTGATTGTTTGTACTGGTCATTTACACAGACTCTGATTGTTTGTACTGGTCATTTACACAGACTCTGATTGTTTGTACTGGTCATTTACACAGACTCTGATTGTTTGTACTGGTCATTTACATAGACTCTGATTGTTTGTACTGGTCATTTACACAGACTCTGATTGTTTGTACTGGTCATTTACACAGACTCTGATTGTTTGTCCTGGTCGGTTACACAAACTCTGATTGTTTGTACTGGTCATTTACACAGACTCTGATTGTTTGTACTGGTCATTTACACAAACTCTGATTGTTTGTCCTGGTCGGTTACACAAACTCTGATTGTTTGTACTGGTCATTTACACAGACTCTGATTGTTTATCCCGGTCAGTTACACAGACTCTGATTGTTTGTCCTGGTCGGTTACACAGACTCTGATTGTTTGTCCTGGTCGGTTACACAAACTCTGATTGTTTGTACTGGTCATTTACACAGACTCTGATTGTTTATCCCGGTCAGTTACACAGACTCTGATTGTTTATCCTGGTCATTTACACAGACTCTGATTGTTTGTCCTGGTCGGTTACACAAACTCTGATTGTTTGTACTGGTCATTTACACAGACTCTGATTGTTTATCCCGGTCAGTTACACAGACTCTGATTGTTTGTCCTGGTCGGTTACACAAACTCTGATTGTTTGTACTGGTCAGTTACACAGACTCTGATTGTTTGTCCTGGTCGGTTACACAAACTCTGATTGTTTGTACTGGTCATTTACACAGACTCTGATTGTTTGTACTGGTCATTTACACAGACTCTGATTGTTTGTACTGGTCATTTACACAGACTCTGATTGTTTGTACTGGTCATTTACACAGACTCTGATTGTTTCTCCTGGTCATTTACACAGACTCTGATTGTTTGTCCTGGTCGGTTACACAAACTCTGATTGTTTGTACTGGTCATTTACACAGACTCTGATTGTTTGTACTGGTCATTTACACAGACTCTGATTGTTTGCACTGGTCATTTACACAGACTCTGATTGTTTGTCCTGGTCAGTTACACAGACTCTGATTGTTTGTCCTGGTCAGTTCCACAGACTCAGATTGTTTGTCCTGGTCGGTTACACAAACTCTGATTGTTTGTACTGGTCATTTACACAGACTCTGATTGTTTGTACTGGTCATTTACACAGACTCTGATTGTTTAACCCGGTCAGTTACACAGACTCTGATTGTTTGTCCTGGTCGGTTACACAAACTCTGATTGTTTGTACTGGTCATTTACACAGACTCTGATTGTTTGTACTGGTCATTTACACAGACTCTGATTGTTTGTCCTGGTCAGTTACACAGACTCTGATTGTTTCTCCTGGTCAGTTACACAAACTCTGATTGTTTCTCCTGGTCAGTTACACAGACTCTGATTGTTTGTCCTGGTCAGTTACACAGACTCTGATTGTTTCTCCTGGTCAGTTACACAAACTCTGATTGTTTCTCCTGGTCAGTTCCACAGACTCTGATTGTTTCTCCTGGTCAGTTACACAAACTCTGATTGTTTCTCCTGGTCAGTTACACAGACTCTGATTGTTTGTCCTGGTCGGTTACACAAACTCTGATTGTTTGTACTGGTCAGTTACACAGACTCTGATTGTTTCTCCTGGTCAGTTACACAAACTCAGATTGTTTGTAGTGGTCATTTACACAAACTCTGATTGTTTCTACTGGTCGGTTACACAGACTCTGATTGTTTGTACTGGTCATTTACACAGACTCTGATTGTTTGTACTGGGCATTTACACAGACTCTGATTGTTTGTACTGGTCGGTTACACAGACTCTGATTGTTTCTCCTGGTCATTTACACAGACTCTGATTGTTTGTACTGGTCATTTACACAGACTCTGATTGTTTCTCCTGATCAGTTACACAAACTCTGATTGTTTGTACTGGTCATTTACACAAACTCTGATTGTTTCTTCTGGTCAGTTACACAAACTCTGATTGTTTCTCCTGGTCAGTTACACAGACTCTGATTGTTTCTCCTGGTCATTTACACAGACTCTGATTGTTTGTCCTGGTCGGATACACAAACTCTGATTGTTTCTCCTGGTCATTTACACAGACTCTGATAGTTTGTACTTGTCATTTACACAGACTCTGATTGTTTCTCCTGGTCATTTACACAGACTCTGATTGTTTGTACTGGTCATTTACACAGACTCTGATTGTTTGTACTGGTCATTTACACAAACTCTGATTGTTTCTCCTGGTCATTTACACAGACTCTGATAGTTTGTACTTGTCATTTACACAGACTCTGATTGTTTCTCCTGGTCATTTACACAGACTCTGATAGTTTGTACTTGTCATTTACACAGACTCTGATTGTTTCTCCTGGTCATTTACACAGACTCTGATTGTTTGTACTGGTCATTTACACAGACTCTGATTGTTTCTCCTGATCAGTTACACAAACTCTGATTGTTTGTACTGGTCATTTACACAAACTCTGATTGTTTCTCCTGGTCAGTTACACAAACTCTGATTGTTTCTCCTGGTCATTTACACAGACTCTGATTGTTTGTCCTGCTCAGTTACACAAACTCTGATTGTTTGTACTGGTCATTTACACAGACTCTGATTGTTTGTCCTGGTCAGTTTCACAGACTCTGATTGTTTGTACTGGTCATTTACACAAACTCTGATTGTATGTCCTGCTCAGTTACACAAACTCTGATTGTTTGTACTGGTCATTTACACAGACTCTGATTGTTTGTCCTGGTCAGTTTCACAGACTCTGATTGTTTGTACTGGTCATTTACACAGACTCTGATTGTATGTCCTGCTCAGTTACACAAACTCTGATTGTTTGTACTGGTCATTTACACAGACTCTGATTGTTTGTCCTGGTCAGTTTCACAGACTCTGATTGTTTGTACTGGTCATTTACACAGACTCTGATTGTTTGTACTGGTCAGTTTCACAGACTCTTATTGTTTGTCCTGGTCAGTTACACAGACTCTGATTGTTTGTACTGGTCAGTTTCACAGACTCTGATTGTTTGTACTGGTCATTTACACAGACTCTGATTGTTTGTACTGGTCAGTTACACAGACTCTGATTGTTTGTACTGGTCAGTTTCACAGATTCTTATTGTTTGTCCTGGTCGGTTACACAAACTCTGATTGTTTGTACTGGTCATTTACACAGACTCTGATTGTTTCTCCTGGTCAGTTACACAAACTCAGATTGTTTGTACTGGTCATTTACACAGACTCTGATTGTTTCTCCTGGTCAGTTACACAAACTCTGATTGTTTCTCCTGGTCATTTACACAGACTCTGATTGTTTCTCCTGGTCAGTTACACAAACTCAGATTGTTTCTCCTGGTCATTTACACAAACTCTGATTGTTTCTCCTGGTCAGTTACACAAACTCTGATTGTTTGTCCTGGTCGGTTACACAAACTCTGATTGTTTGTACTGGTCATTTGCACAGACTCTGATTGTTTGTCCTGGTCGGTTACACAAACTCTGATTGTTTGTACTGGTCATTTACACAGACTCTGATTGTTTGTACTGGGCATTTACACAAACTCTGATTGTTTCTCCTGGTCAGTTACACAAACTCTGATTGTTTGTACTGGTCGGTTACACAGACTCTGATTGTTTGTCCTGGTCATTTACACAGACTCTGATTGTTTGTACTGGTCATTTACACAGACTCTGATTGTTTCTCCTGGTCAGTTACACAAACTCTGATTGTTTGTACTGGTCATTTACACAAACTCTGATTGTTTCTCCTGGTCAGTTACACAAACTCTGATTGTTTCTCCTGGTCAGTTACACAAACTCTGATTGTTTCTCCTGGTCAGTTACACAGACTCTGATTGTTGCTCCTGGTCATTTACACAGATTCTGATTGTTTGTCCAGGTCGGTTACACAAACTCTGATTGTTTCTCCTGGTCTGTTGCACAGACTCTGATTGTTTCTCCTGGTCTGTTGCAGAAACTCTGATTGTTTCTCCTGTTCAGTTACACAGATTCTGATTGTTTCTCCTGGTCATTTACACAGACTCTTATTGTTTGTCCTGGTCAGTTACACAAACTCTGATTGTTTGTACTGGTCATTTACACAGATTCTGATTGTTTCTCCTGGTCATTTACACAGACTCTTATTGTTTGTCCTGGTCAGTTACACAAACTCTGATTGTTTGTACTTGTCATTTACACAGACTCTGATTGTTTCTCCTGGTCAGTTACACAAACTCTGATTGTTTGTACTGGTCATTTACACAGACTCTGATTGTTTCTCCTGGTCAGTTGCACAGACTCTGATTGTATGTCCTGGTCAGTTTCACAGACTCTGATTGTTTGTACTTGTCATTTACACAGACTCTGATTGTTTCTCCTGGTCAGTTGCACAGACTCTGATTGTATGTCCTGGTCAGTTACACAAACTCTGATTGTTTGTACTGGTCATTTACACAGACTCTGATTGTTTGTCCTGGTCAGTTTCACAGACTCTGATTGTTTGTACTGGTCATTTACACAGACTCTGATTGTTTGTACTGGTCATTTACACAGACTCTGATTGTTTGTACTGGTCATTTACACAGACTCTGATTGTTTGTACTGGTCATTTACATAGACTCTGATTGTTTGTACTGGTCATTTACACAGACTCTGATTGTTTGTACTGGTCATTTACACAGACTCTGATTGTTTGTCCTGGTCAGTTACACAAACTCTGATTGTTTGTACTGGTCATTTACACAGACTCTGATTGTTTGTACTGGTCAGTTACACAAACTCTGATTGTTTGTACTGGTCATTTACACAGACTCTGATTGTTTGTACTGGTCATTTACACAGACTCTGATTGTTTGTACTGGTCAGTTACACAGACTCTGATTGTTTGTACTGGTCATTTACACAGACTCTGATTGTTTGTACTGGTCATTTACACAGACTCTGATTGTTTGTACTGGTCATTTACACAGACTCTGATTGTTTGTCCTGGTCAGTTTCACAGACTCTGATTGTTTGTCCTGGTCAGTTTCACAGACTCTGATTGTTTGTACTGGTCATTTACACAGACTCTGATTGTTTGTACTGGTCATTTACACAGACTCTGATTGTTTGTCCTGGTCAGTTTCACAGACTCTGATTGTTTGTACTGGTCATTTACATAGACTCTGATTGTTTGTACTGGTCATTTACACAGACTCTGATTGTTTGTACTGGTCATTTACACAGACTCTTATTGTTTGTCCTGGTCATTTACACAAACTCTGATTGTTTGTACTGGTCATTTACACAGACTCTGATTGTTTGTCCTGTTCAGTTACACAAACTCTGATTGTTTGTACTGGTCAGTTTCACAGACTCTGATTGTTTGTACTGGTCATTTACACAGACTCTGATTGTTTGTCCTGGTCAGTTACACAAACTCTGATTGTTTGTCCTGGTCAGTTTCACAGACTCTGATTGTTTGTACTGGTCATTTACACAGACTCTGATTGTTTGTACTGGTCAGTTTTACAGACTCTGATTGTTTGTACTGGTCAGTTACACAGACTCTGATTGTTTGTACTGGTCAGTTACACAGACTCTGATTGTTTGTCCTGGTCAGTTACACAAACTCTGATTGTTTGTCCTGGTCAGTTTCACAGACTCTGATTGTTTGTACTGGTCATTTACACAGACTCTGATTGTTTGTACTGGTCAGTTTTACAGACTCTGATTGTTTGTACTGGTCAGTTACACAGACTCTGATTGTTTGTACTGGTCAGTTTCCCAGACTCTGATTGTTTGTACTGGTCATTTACACAGACTCTGATTGTTTGTCCTGGTCATTTACACAGACTCTGATTGTTTGTCCTGGTCAGTTACACAAACTCTGATTGTTTGTCCTGGTCAGTTTCACAGACTCTGATTGTTTGTACTGGTCAGTTACACAGACTCTGATTGTTTGTACTGGTCAGTTTCACAGACTCTTATTGTTTGTCCTGGTCAGTTACACAGACTCTGATTGTTTGTACTGGTCAGTTTCACAGACTCTGATTGTTTGTACTGGTCATTTACACAGACTCTGATTGTTTGTACTGGTCAGTTTCACAGATTCTTATTGTTTGTCCTGGTCGGTTACAGAAACTCTGATTGTTTGTACTGGTCATTTACACAGACTCTGATTGTAACTGACCAGGAGAAACAATCAGAGTTTGTGTAACTGACCAGGAGAAACACAAACTCTGATTGTTTGTACTGGTCATTTACACAAACTCTGATTGTTTGTCCTGGTCGGTTACACAAACTCTGATTGTTTCTCCTGGTCATTTACACAGACTCTGATTGTTTGTACTGGTCATTTACACAGACTCTGATTGTTTGTACTGGTCATTTACACAGACTCTGATTGTTTGTACTGGTCATTTACACAGACTCTGATTGTTTGTACTGGTCATTTACACAGACTCTGATTGTTTGTACTGGTCATTTACACAGACTCTGATTGTTTGTACTGGTCATTTACACAGACTCTGATTGTTTGTACTGGTCAGTTACACAAACTCTGATTGTTTGTCCTGGTCGGTTACACAAACTCTGATTGTTTGTACTGGTCATTTGCACAGACTCTGATTGTTTGTACTGGTCAGTTACACAGACTCTGATTGTTTGTCCTGGTCGGTTACACAGACTCTGATTGTTTGTACTGGTCATTTACACAGACTCTGATTGTTTGTACTGGTCATTTACACAAACTCTGATTGTTTGTACTGGTCATTTGCACAGACTCTGATTGTGTGTCCTGGTCATTTACATAGACTCTGATTGTTTGTACTGGGCATTTACACAGACTCTGATTGTTTGTACTGGGCATTTACACAGACTCTGATTGTTTGTACTGGTCGGTTACACAGACTCTGATTGTTTGTACTGGGCATTTCCACAGACTCTGATTGTTTGTACTGGTCATTTACACAGACTCTGATTGTTTGTACTGGGCATTTACACAGACTCTGATTGTTTGTACTGGTCGGTTACACAGACTCTGATTGTTTGTACTGGGCATTTACACAGACTCTGATTGTTTGTACTGGTCATTTACACAGACTCTGATTGTTTGTACTGGTCATTTGCACAGACTCTGATTGTGTGTACTGGTCATTTACATAGACTCTGATTGTTTGTACTGGTCATTTACACAGACTCTGATTGTTTGTACTGGTCATTTACACAGACTCTGATTGTTTCTCCTGGTCAGTTACACAAACTCTGATTGTTTCTCCTGGTCAGTTACACAGACTCTGATTGTTTCTCCTGGTCATTTACACAGATTCTGATTGTTTCTCCTGGTCAGTTACACAAACTCTGATTGTTTCTCCTGGTCAGTTACACAGACTCTGATTGTTTCTCCTGGTCATTTACACAGACTCTGATTGTTTCTCCTGGTCAGTTACACAAACTCTGATTGTTTCTCCTGGTCAGTTACACAGACTCTGATTGTTTCTCCTGGTCATTTACACAGACTCTGATTGTTTCTCCTGGTCAGTTACACAGACTCTGATTGTTTCTCCTGGTCATTTACACAGATTCTGATTGTTTGTCCTGGTCGGTTACACAAACTCTGATTGTTTCTCCTGGTCATTTACACAGACTCTGATTGTTTCTACTTGTCATTTACACAGACTCTGATTGTTTCTCCTGGTCATTTACACAGATTCTGATTGTTTGTCCTGGTCGGTTACACAAACTCTGATTGTTTCTCCTGGTCATTTACACAGACTCTGATTGTTTCTCCTGGTCATTTACACAGACTCTTATTGTTTGTCCTGGTCAGTTACACAAACTCTGATTGTTTGTACTGGTCATTTACACAGACTCTGATTGTTTGTACTTGTCATTTACACAGACTCTGATTGTTTCTCCTGGTCAGTTGCACAGACTCTGATTGTATGTCCTGGTCAGTTACACAAACTCTGATTGTTTGTACTGGTCTTTTACACAGACTCTGATTGTTTGTACTGGTCATTTACACAGACTCTGATTGTTTGTACTGGTCATTTACATAGACTCTGATTGTTTGTACTGGTCATTTACACAGACTCTGATTGTTTGTACTGGTCATTTACACAGACTCTGATTGTTTGTCCTGGTCAGTTACACAGACTCTTATTGTTTGTCCTGTTCAGTTACACAAACTCTGATTGTTTGTACTGGTCATTTACACAGACTCTGATTGTTTGTACTTGTCATTTACACAGACTCTGATTGTTTCTCCTGGTCAGTTGCACAGACTCTGATTGTATGTCCTGGTCAGTTACACAAACTCTGATTGTTTGTACTGGTCTTTTACACAGACTCTGATTGTTTGTACTGGTCTTTTACACAGACTCTGATTGTTTGTACTGGTCATTTACATAGACTCTGATTGTTTGTACTGGTCATTTACACAGACTCTGATTGTTTGTACTGGTCATTTACACAGACTCTGATTGTTTGTCCTGGTCAGTTACACAGACTCTTATTGTTTGTCCTGTTCAGTTACACAGACTCTGATTGTTTCTCCTGGACAGTTGCACAGACTCTGATTGTTTGTCCTGGTCAGTTACACAAACTCTGATTGTTTGTACTGGTCATTTACACAGACTCTGAATGTTTGACCCCGTCAGTGACACAGACTCTGATTGTTTGTACTGGTCAGTTACACAGACTCTGAATGTTTGACCCCGTCAGTTACACAGACTCTGATTGTTTGTCCTGGTCACTTACACAGACTCTGAATGTTTGACCCCGTCAGTTACACAGACTCTGATTGTTTGTACTGGTCAGTTACACAGACTCTGAATGTTTGACCCCGTCAGTTACACAGACTCTGATTGTTTGTACTGGTCATTTACACAGACTCTGATTGTTTGTACTGGTCAGTTACACAAACTCTGACTGTTTGTCCTGGTCAGTTACACAGACTCTGAATGTTTGACCCCGTCAGTTACACAGACTCTGATTGTTTGTACTGGTCATTTACACAGACTCTGATTGTTTGTCCTGGTCAGTTACACAGACTCTTATTGTTTGTCCTGGTCAGTTACACAAACTCTGATTGTTTGTACTGGTCATTTACACAAACTCTGATTGTTTCTCCTGGTCAGTTGCACAGACTCTGATTGTTTCTCCTGGTCAGTTACACAGACTCTGATTGTTTGTCCTGGTCAATTACACAAACTCTGATTGTTTGTACTGGTCATTTACACAGACTCTGAATGTTTGACCCCGTCAGTTACACAGACTCTGATTGTTTGTCCTGGTCACTTACACAGACTCTGAATGTTTGACCCCGTCAGTTACACAGACTCTGATTGTTTGTACTGGTCAGTTACACAGACTCTGAATGTTTGACCCCG
Source organism: Heterodontus francisci (assembly GCF_036365525.1). Classification (NCBI taxonomy): domain Eukaryota; kingdom Metazoa; phylum Chordata; class Chondrichthyes; order Heterodontiformes; family Heterodontidae; genus Heterodontus; species Heterodontus francisci. The sequence goes on from NC_090402.1 coordinate 50,436,062, forward strand.
TCAGTTACACAGACTCTGATTGTTTGTACTGGTCATTTACACAGACTCTGATTGTTTGTACTGGTCATTTACATAGACTCTGATTGTTTGTACTGGTCATTTACGCAGACTCTTATTGTTTGTCCTGTTCAGTTACACAAACTCTGATTGTTTGTACTGGTCATTTACAGAAACTCTGATTGTTTCTCCTGGTCAGTTGCACAGACTCTGATTGTTTGTCCTGGTCAGTTACACTAACTCTGATTGTTTGTACTGGTCATTTACACAGACTCTGAATGTTTGACCCCATCAGTTACACAGACTCTGATTGTTTGTACTGGTCAGTTACACAGACTCTGAATGTTTGACCCCGTCAGTTACACAGACTCTGATTGTTTGTCCTGGTCACTTACACAGACTCTGAATGTTTGACCCCGTCAGTTACACAGACTCTGATTGTTTGTAGTGGTCAGTTACACAGACTCTGAATGTTTGACCCCGTCAGTTACACAGACTCTGATTGTTTGTACAGGTCAGTTACTCAAACTCTGACTGTTTGTCCTGGTCAGTTACACAGACTCTGAATGTTTGACCCCGTCAGTTACACAGACTCTGATTGTTTGTTATGGTCATTTACACAGACTCTTATTGTTTGTACTGGTCATTTACACAGACTCTGATTGTTTGTCCTGGTCAGTTACACAGACTCTTATTGTTTGTCCTGGTCAGTTACACAAGCTCTGATTGTTTGTACTGGTCATTTACACAAACTCTGATTGTTTCTCCTGGTCAGTTGCACAGACTCTGATTGTTTGTACTGGTCAGTTACACAGACTCTGAATGTTTGACCCCGTCAGTTACACAGACTCTGATTGTTTGTTCTGGTCACTTACACAGACTCTGAATGTTTGACCCCGTCAGTTACACAGACTCTGGTTGTTTGTACTGGTCAGTTACACAGACTCTGAATGTTTGACCCCGTCAGTTACACAGACTCTGATTGTTTGTACTGGTCAGTTACACAAACTCTGACTGTTTGTCCTGGTCAGTTACACAGACTCTGAATGTTTGACCCCGTCAGTTACACAGACTCTGATTGTTTGTACTGGTCATTTACACAGACTCTGATTGTTTGTCCTGGTCAGTTACACAGACTCTTATTGTTTGTCCTGGTCAGTTACACAACCTCTGATTGTTTCTCCTGGTCATTTACACAAACTCTGATTGTTTCTCCTGGTCAGTTGCACAGACTCTGATTGTTTGTCCTGGTCAGTTACACAGACTCTGATTGTTTGCACTGGTCATTTACACAGACTCTGATTGTTTGTCCTGGTCAGTTACACAGACTCTGATTGTTTGTCCTGGTCAGTTCCACAGACTCTGATTGTTTCTCCTGGTCAGTTACACAAACTCTGATTGTTTGTACTGGTCATTTACACAGACTCTGATAGTTTGTACTGGTCATTTACACAGACTCTGATTGTTTCTCCTGGTCAGTTACACAAACTCAGATTGTTTGTACTGGTCATTTGCACAAACTCTGATTGTTTCTACTGGTCGGTTACACAGACTCTGATTGTTTGTACTGGTCATTTACACAGACTCTGATTGTTTGTCCTGGTCATTTACACAGACTCTGATTGTTTGTACTGGTCATTTACACAGACTCTGATTGTTTGTACTGGTCATTTACACAGACTCTGATTGTTTGTACTGGGCATTTACACAGACTCTGATTGTTTGTACTGGTCGGTTACACAGACTCTGATTGTTTCTACTGGTCATTTACACAGACTCTGATTGTTTGTCCTGGTCAGTTACACAGACTCTGATTGTTTGTACTGGTCGGTTACACAGACTCTGATTGTTTCTCCTGGTCATTTACACAGACTCTGATTGTTTGTACTGGGCATTTACACAGACTCTGATTGTTTGTACTGGTCGGTTACACAGACTCTGATTGTTTGTACTGGTCATTTACACAGACTCTGATTGTTTCTCCTGGTCATTTACACAGACTCTGATTGTTTGTACTGGTCATTTACACAGACTCTGATTGTTTCTCCTGATCAGTTACACAAACTCTGATTGTTTGTACTGGTCATTTACACAAACTCTGATTGTTTCTCCTGGTCAGTTACACAGACTCTGATTGTTTCTCCTGGTCATTTACACAGACTCTGATTGTTTCTCCTGGTCATTTACACAGACTCTGATAGTTTGTACTGGTCATTTACACAAACTCTGATTGTTTCTCCTGGTCATTTACACAGACTCTGATTGTTTCTCCTGGTCAGTAGCACAGACTCTGATTGTATGTCCTGCTCAGTTACACAAACTCTGATTGTTTGTACTGGTCATTTACACAGACTCTGATTGTTTGTCCTGGTCAGTTTCACAGACTCTGATTGTTTGTACTGGTCATTTACACAGACTCTGATTGTTTCTCCTGGTCAGTTGCACAGACTCTGATTGTATGTCCTGCTCAGTTACACAAACTCTGATTGTTTGTACTGGTCATTTACACAGACTCTGATTGTTTGTCCTGGTCAGTTTCACCGACTCTGATTGTTTGTACTGGTCATTTACACAGACTCTGATTGTTTGTACTGGTCAGTTTTACAGACTCTGATTGTTTGTACTGGTCAGTTACACAGACTCTGATTGTTTGTACTGGTCAGTTTCACAGACTCTTATTGTTTGTCCTGGTCAGTTACACAGACTCTGATTGTTTGTACTGGTCAGTTTCACAGACTCTGATTGTTTGTACTGGTCATTTACACAGACTCTGATTGTTTGTACTGGTCATTTACACAGACTCTGATTGTTTGTCCTGGTCAGTTTCACAGACTCTGATTGTTTGCACTGGTCATTTACACAGACTCTGATTGTTTGTACTGGTCAGTTTTACAGACTCTGATTGTTTGTCCTGGTCGGTTACACAGACTCTGATTGTTTGTACTGGTCAGTTTTACAGACTCTGATTGTTTGTCCTGGTCATTTGCACAGACTCTGATTGTTTGTACTGGTCAGTTACACAGACTCTGATTGTTTGTACTGGTCAGTTTTACAGACTCTGATTGTTTGTCCTGGTCATTTGCACAGACTCTGATTGTTTGTACTGGTCAGTTACACAGACTCTGATTGTTTGTACTGGTCAGTTTTACAGACTCTGATTGTTTGTCCTGGTCGGTTACACAAACTCTGATTGTTTGTACTGGTCATTTGCACAGACTCTGATTGTTTGTACTGGTCATTTACACAGACTCTGATTGTTTGTCCTGGTCATTTACACAGACTCTGATTGTTTCTCCTGGTCATTTACACAGACTCTGATTGTTTCTCCTGGTCAGTTACACAGACTCTGATTGTTTGTACTGGTCATTTACACAGACTCTGATTGTTTGTACTGGTCATTTACACAAACTCTGATTGTTTGTACTGGTCATTTACACAAACTCTGATTGTTTCTCCTGGTCATTTACACAGACTCTGATTGTTTCTCCTGGTCATTTACACAAACTCTGATTGTTTGTCCTGGTCTGTTACACAAACTCTGATTGTTTGTACTGGTCATTTACACAGGGTCTGATTGTTTCTCCTGGTCTGTTACACAAACTCTGATTGTTTCTCCTGGTCATTTACACAAACTCTGATTGTTTGTCCTGGTCTGTTACACAAACTCTGATTGTTTGTACTGGTCATTTACACAGACTCTGATTGTTTCTCCTGGTCTGTTACACAAACTCTGATTGTTTCTCCTGGTCATTTACACAGACTCTGATTGTTTGTCCTGGTCTGTTACACAAACTCTGATTGTTTGTACTGGTCATTTACACAGACTCTGATTGTTTCTCCTGGTCTGTTACACAAACTCTGATTGTTTCTCCTGGTCATTTACACAAACTCTGATTGTTTGTCCTGGTCTGTTACACAAACTCTGATTGTTTGTCCTGGTCATTTACACAGATTCTGATTGTTTGTACTGGTCATTTACACAGACTCTGATTGTTTGTACTGGTCATTTACACAGACTCTGATTGTTTGTCCTGGTCATTTACACAGACTCTGATTGTTTCTCCTGGTCATTTACACAGACTCTGATTGTTTCTCCTGGTCATTTACACAAACTCTGATTGTTTGTCCTGGTCTGTTACACAAACTCTGATTGTTTGTACTGGTCATTTACACAGACTCTGATTGTTTCTCCTGGTCTGTTACACAAACTCTGATTGTTTCTCCTGGTCATTTACACAGACTCTGATTGTTTCTCCTGGTCATTTACACAGACTCTTATTGTTTGTCCTGGTCAGTTACACAAACTCTGATTGTTTGTCCTGGTCATTTACACAGACTCTGATTGTTTCTCCTGGTCATTTACACAGATTCTGATTGTTTCTCCTGGTCATTTACACAGACTCTTATTGTTTGTACTGGTCAGTTACACAGACTCTGATTGTTTGTCCTGGTCAGTTACACAAACTCTGATTGTTTGTACTGGTCATTTACACAGACTCTGATTGTTTGTACTGGTCATTTACACAGACTCTGATTGTTTGTACTGGTCATTTACACAGACTCTGATTGTTTGTACTGGTCATTTACACAGACTCTGATTGTTTGTCCTGGTCAGTTTCACAGACTCTGATTGTTTGTACTGGTCATTTACACAGACTCTGATTGTTTGTCCTGGTCAGTTTCACAGACTCTGATTGTTTGTACTGGTCATTTACACAGACTCTGATTGTTTCTCCTGGTCATTTACACAGACTCTGATTGTTTGTCCTGGTCAGTTTCACAGACTCTGATTGTTTGTACTTGTCATTTACACAGACTCTGATTGTTTCTCCTGGTCAGTTGCACAGACTCTGATTGTATGTCCTGGTCAGTTACACAAACTCTGATTGTTTGTACTGGTCATTTACACAAACTCTGATTGTTTGTACTTGTCATTTACACAGACTCTGATTGTTTGTCCTGGTCAGTTTCACAGACTCTGATTGTTTGTACTTGTCATTTACACAGACTCTGATTGTTTCTCCTGGTCAGTTGCACAGACTCTGATTGTATGTCCTGGTCAGTTACACAAACTCTGATTGTTTGTACTGGTCATTTACACAAACTCTGATTGTTTGTACTTGTCATTTACACAAACTCTGATTGTTTCTCCTGGTCAGTTGCACAGACTCTGATTGTCTGTCCTGGTCAGTTACACAAACTCTGATTGTTTGTACTGGTCATTTACACAGACTCTGATTGTTTGTCCTGGTCAGTTACACAGACTCTTATTTTTTGTCCTGTTCAGTTACACAAACTCTGATTGTTTGTACTGGTCATTTACACAGACTCTTATTGTTTGTCCTGTTCAGTTACACAAACTCTGATTGTTTGTCCTGGTCAGTTACACAGACTCTTATTGTTTGTCCTGGTCAGTTACACAGACTCTTATTGTTTGTCCTGTTCAGTTACACAAACTCTGATTGTTTGTCCTGGTCATTTACACAGACTCTGATTGTTTGTCCTGGTCAGTTACACAGACTCTTATTGTTTGTCCTGTTCAGTTACACAAACTCTGATTGTTTGTCCTGGTCATTTACACAGACTCTTATTGTTTGTCCTGTTCAGTTACACAAACTCTGATTGTTTGTCCTGGTCATTTACACAGACTCTGATTGTTTGTCCTGGTCAGTTACACAGACTCTTATTGTTTGTCCTGTTCAGTTACACAAACTCTGATTGTTTGTACTGGTCATTTACAGAAACTCTGATTGTTTCTCCTGGACAGTTGCACAGACTCTGATTGTTTGTCCTGGTCAGTTACACAAACTCTGATTGTTTGTCCTGGTCAGTTTCACAGACTCTGATTGTTTGTACTGGTCATTTAAACAGACTCTGATTGTTTGTACTGGTCAGTTTTACAGACTCTGATTGTTTGTACTGGTCAGTTACACAGACTCTGATTGTTTGTACTGGTCAGTTTCACAGACTCTTATTGTTTGTCCTGGTCAGTTACACAGACTCTGATTGTTTGTACTGGTCAGTTTCACAGACTCTGATTGTTTGTACTGGTCATTTACACAGACTCTGATTGTTTGTACTGGTCAGTTACACAGACTCTGATTGTTTGTACTGGTCAGTTTCACAGATTCTTATTGTTTGTCCTGGTCGGTTACACAAACTCTGATTGTTTGTACTGGTCATTTACACAGACTCTGATTGTTTCTCCTGGTCAGTTGCACAGACTCTGATTGTTTGTACTGGTCAGTTACACAGACTCTGAATGTTTGACCCCGTCAGTTACACAGACTCTGATTGTTTGTCCTGGTCACTTACACAGACTCTGAATGTTTGACCCCGTCGGTTACACAGACTCTGATTGTTTGTACTGGTCATTTACACAGACTCTGATTGTTTGTACTGGTCATTTACACAGACTCTGATTGTTTCTCCTGGTCAGTTACACAGACTCTGATTGTTTGTACTGGTCATTTACACAGACTCTGATTGTTTGTCCTTGTCAGTTACACAGACTCTTATTGTTTGTCCTGGTCAGTTACACAAACTCTGATTGTTTGTACTGGTCATTTACACAAACTCTGATTGTTTCTCCTGGTCAGTTACACAGACTCTGATTCTTTGTCCTGGTCAATTACACAAACTCTGATTGTTTGTACTGGTCATTTACACAGACTCTGAATGTTTGACCCCGTCAGTTACACAGACTCTGATTGTTTGTCCTGGTCACTTACACAGACTCTGAATGTTTGACCCCGTCAGTTACACAGACTCAGATTGTTTGTACTGGTCAGTTACACAGACTCTGAATGTTTGACCCCGTCAGTTACACAGACTCTGATTGTTTGTACTGGTCATTTACACAGACTCTGATTGTTTGTACTGGTCATTTACATAGACTCTGATTGTTTGTACTGGTCATTTACACAGACTCTGATTGTTTGTCCTGGTCTGTTACACAGACTCTTATTGTTTGTCCTGTTCAGTTACACAAACTCTGATTGTTTGTACTGGTCATTTACAGAAACTCTGATTGTTTCTCCTGGTCAGTTGCACAGACTCTGATTGTTTGTCCTGGTCAGTTACACAAACTCTGATTGTTTGTACTGGTCATTTACACAGACTCTGAATGTTTGACCCCGTCAGTTACACAGACTCTGATTGTTTGTACTGGTCAGTTACACAGACTCTGAATGTTTGACCCCGTCAGTTACACAGACTCTGATTGTTTGTCCTGGTCACTTACACAGACTCTGAATGTTTGACCCCGTCAGTTACACAGACTCTGATTGTTTGTACTGGTCAGTTACACAGACTCTGAATGTTTGACCCCGTCAGTTACACAGACTCTGATTGTTTGTACTGGTCAGTTACACAAACTCTGACTGTTTGTCCTGGTCAGTTACACAGACTCTGAATGTTTGACCCCGTCAGTTACACAGACTCTGATTGTTTGTTATGGTCATTTACACAGACTCTTATTGTTTGTACTGGTCATTTACACAGACTCTGATTGTTTGTCCTGGTCAGTTACACAGACTCTTATTGTTTGTCCTGGTCAGTTACACAAGCTCTGATTGTTTGTACTGGTCATTTACACAAACTCTGATTGTTTCTCCTGGTCAGTTGCACAGACTCTGATTGTTTCTCCTGGTCAGTTACACAGACTCTGATTGTTTGTCCTGGTCAGTTACACAAACTCTGATTGTTTGTACTGGTCATTTACACAGACTCTGAATGTTTGACCCCGTCAGTTACACAGACTCTGATTGTTTGTACTGGTCAGTTACACAGACTCTGAATGTTTGACCCCGTCAGTTACACATACTCTGATTGTTTGTCCTGGTCACTTACACAGACTCTGAATGTTTGACCCCGTCAGTTACACAGACTCTGGTTGTTTGTACTGGTCAGTTACACAGACTCTGAATGTTTGACCCCGTCAGTTACACAGACTCTGATTGTTTGTACTGGTCAGTTACACAAACTCTGACTGTTTGTCCTGGTCAGTTACACAGACTCTGAATGTTTGACCCCGTCAGTTACACAGACTCTGATTGTTTGTACTGGTCATTTACACAGACTCTGATTGTTTGTCCTGGTCAGTTACACAGACTCTTATTGTTTGTCCTGGTCAGTTACACAACCTCTGATTGTTTCTCCTGGTCATTTACACAAACTCTGATTGTTTCTCCTGGTCAGTTGCACAGACTCTGATTGTTTGTCCTGGTCAGTTACACAGACTCTGATTGTTTGTCCTGGTCAGTTACACCAACTCTGATTGTTTGTACTGGTCATTTACACAGACTCTGAATGTTTGACCCCGTCAGTTACACAGACTCTGATTGTTTGTACTGGTCATTTACACAGACTCTGAATGTTTGACCCCGTCAGTTACACAGACTCTGATTGTTTGTACTGGTCAGTTACACAGATTCTGAATGTTTGACCCCGTCAGTTACACAGACTCTGATTGTTTGTCCTGGTCACTTACACAGACTCTGAATGTTTGACCCCGTCAGTTGCACAGACTCTGATTGTTTGTACTGGTCAGTTACACAGACTCTGAATGTTTGACCCCGTCAGTTACACAGACTCTGATTGTTTGTACTGGTCAGTTACACAAACTCTGACTGTTTGTCCTGGTCAGTTACACAGACTCTGAATGTTTGACCCCGTCAGTTACACAGACTCTGATTGTTTGTACTGGTCACTTACACAGACTCTGATTGTTTCTCCTGGTCAGTTCCACAGACTCTGATTGTTTGACCCAGTCAGTTCCACAGACTCTGATTGTTTGACCCAGTCAGTTCCACAGACTCTGATTGTTTGTACTGGTCAGTTCCACAGACTCTGATTCTTTGACCCTGTCATTTACACAGACGCTGATTGTTTGTCCTGGTCAGTTACACAAACTCTGATTATTTGTACTGGTCAGTTACACAAACTCTGATTGTTTGTCCCGGTCAGTTACACAGACTCTGATTGTTTGTGCTGGTCAGTTGCACAGACTCTGATTGTTTGTACTGGTCAGTTCCACAGACTCTGATTGTTTGACCCAGTCAGTTACACAGACTCTGATTGTTTGTCCCAGTCAGTTGCACAGACTCTGATTGATTGTCCCAGTCAGTTACACAGACTCTGATTGTTTGTACTGGTCATTGACACAGACTCTGATTGTTTGTCCTGGTCAGTTACACAGACTCTTATTGTTTGTCCTGTTCAGTTACACAGACTCTGATTGTTTGTCCTGGTCAGTTACACAAACTCTGATTGTTTGTACTGGTCATTTCCACAGACTCTGAATGTTTGACCCCGTCAGTTACACAGACTCTGATTGTTTGTCCTGGTCAGTTACACAGACTCTGAATGTTTGACCCCGTCAGTTACACAGACTCTGAATGTTTGACCCCGTCAGTTACACAGACTCTGATTGTTTGTCCTGGTCACTTACACAGACTCTGAATGTTTGACCCCGTCAGTTACACAGACTCTGAATGTTTGACCCCGTCAGTTACACAGACTCTGATTGTTTGTACTGGTCAGTTACACAAACTCTGACTGTTTGTCCTGGTCAGTTACACAGACTCTGAATGTTTGACCCCGTCAGTTACACAGACTCTGATTGTTTGTTATGGTCATTTACACAGACTCTTATTGTTTGTACTGGTCATTTACACAGACTCTGATTGTTTGTCCTGGTCAGTTACACAGACTCTTATTGTTTGTCCTGGTCAGTTACACAAGCTCTGATTGTTTGTACTGGTCATTTACACAAACTCTGATTGTTTCTCCTGGTCAGTTGCACAGACTCTGATTGTTTCTCCTGGTCAGTTACACAGACTCTGATTGTTTGTCCTGGTCAGTTACACAAACTCTGATTGTTTGTACTGGTCATTTACACAGACTCTGAATGTTTGACCCCGTCAGTTACACAGACTCTGATTGTTTGTACTGGTCAGTTACACAGACTCTGAATGTTTGACCCCGTCAGTTACACAGACTCTGATTGTTTGTACTGGTCACTTACACAGACTCTGAATGTTTGACCCCGTCAGTTACACAGACTCTGATTGTTTGTACTGGTCAGTTACACAGACTCTGAATGTTTGACCCCGTCAGTTACACAGACTCTGATTGTTTGTACTGGTCAGTCACACAAACTCTGACTGTTTGTCCTAGTCAATTACACAGACTCTGAATGTTTGACCCCGTCAGTTACACAGACTCTGATTGTTTGTACTGGTCATTTACACAGACTCTGATTGTTTGTCCTGGTCAGTTACACAGACTCTTATTGTTTGTCCTGGTCAGTTACACAACCTCTGATTGTTTCTCCTGGTCATTTACACAAACTCTGATTGTTTCTCCTGGTCAGTTGCACAGACTCTGATTATTTGTACTGGTCAGTTACACAAACTCTGATTGTTTGTCCCGGTCAGTTACACAGACTCTGATTGTTTGTGCTGGTCAGTTGCACAGACTCTGATTGTTTGTACTGGTCAGTTCCACAGACTCTGATTGTTTGACCCAGTCAGTTACACAGACTCTGATTGTTTGTCCCAGTCAATTGCACAGACTCTGATTGATTGTCCCAGTCAGTTACACAGACTCTGATTGCGGATCCTGGTCAGTTACACAGACTCTGATTGTTTGTACTGGTCAGTTACACAGACTCTGATTGTTTGTACTGGTCATTTACACAGACTCTGATTGTTTGTACTGGTCATTGACACAGACTCTGAATGTTTGACCTGGTCAGTTACACAGACTCTTTTTGTTTGTCCTGGTCACTTACACAGACTCTGAATGTTTGACCCCGTCAGTTACACAGACTCTGATTGTTTGTACTGGTCATTTACACAGACTCTGATTGTTTGTACTGGTCATTGACACAGACTCTGAATGTTTGTCCTGGTCAGTTACACAGACTCTTTTTGTTTGTCCTGGTCACTTACACAGACTCTGAATGTTTGACCCCGTCAGTTACACAGACTCTGATAGCGGATCCTGGTCAGTTACACAGACTCTGATTGATTGTCCCAGTCAGTTACACAGACTCTGATTGCGGATCCTGGTCAGTTACACAGACTCTGATTGTTTGTACTGGTCAGTTACACAGACTCTGATTGTTTGTACTGGTCATTTACACAGACTCTGATTGTTTGTACTGGTCATTGACACAGACTCTGAATGTTTGTCCTGGTCAGTTACACAGACTCTTTTTGTTTGTCCTGGTCACTTACACAGACTCTGAATGTTTGACCCCGTCAGTTACACAGACTCTGATTGTTTGTACTGGTCAGTTACACAGACTCTGAATGTTTGACCCCGTCAGTTACACAGACTCTGATTGTTTGTACTGGTCAGTTACACAAACTCTGACTGTTTGTCCTCGTCAGTTACACAGACTCTGAATGTTTGACCCCGTCAGTTACACAGACTCTGATTGTTTGTACTGGTCATTTACACAGACTCTGATTGTTTGTCCTGGTCAGTTACACAGACTCTTATTGTTTGTCCTGGTCAGTTACACAACCTCTGATTGTTTCTCCTGGTCATTTACACAAACTCTGATTGTTTCTCCTGGTCAGTTGCACAGACTCTGATTGTTTGTCCTGTTCAGTTACACAGACTCTGATTGTTTGTCCTGGTCAGTTACACAAACTCTGATTGTTTGTACTGGTCATTTACACAGACTCTGAATGTTTGACCCCGTCAGTTACACAGACTCTGATTGTTTGTACTGGTCATTTACACAGACTCTGAATGTTTGACCCCGTCAGTTACACAGACTCTGATTGTTTGTACTGGTCAGTTACACAGATTCTGAATGTTTGACCCCGTCAGTTACACAGACTCTGATTGTTTGTCCTGGTCACTTACACAGACTCTGAATGTTTGACCCCGTCAGTTGCACAGACTCTGATTGTTTGTACTGGTCAGTTACACAGACTCTGAATGTTTGACCCCGTCAGTTGCACAGACTCTGATTGTTTGTACTGGTCAGTTACACAAACTCTGACTGTTTGTCCTGGTCAGTTACACAGACTCTGAATGTTTAACCCCGTCAGTTACACAGACTCTGATTGTTTGTACTGGTCACTTACACAGACTCTGATTGTTTGTCCTGGTCAGTTCCACAGACTCTGATTGTTTGACCCAGTCAGTTCCACAGACTCTGATTGTTTGACCCAGTCAGTTCCACAGACTCTGATTGTTTGACCCAGTCAGTTCCACAGACTCTGATTGTTTGTACTGGTCAGTTCCACAGACTCTGATTCTTTGACCCTGTCATTTACACAGACGCTGATTGTTTGTCCTGGTCAGTTGCACAAACTCTGATTGTTTGTACTGGTCAGTTACACAAACTCTGATTGTTTGTACTGGTCAGTTACACTAACTCCGATAGTTTGACCCAGTCAGTTACACAGACTCTGATTGTTTGTCCCAGTCAGTTGCACAGACTCTGATTGATTGTCCCAGTCAGTTACACAGACTCTGATTGCGGATCCTGGTCAGTTACACAGACTCTGATTGTTTGTACTGGTCAGTTACACAGACTCTGATTGTTTTCCCTGGTCAGTTACAGCAGAACTGATTGTTTGTACTGGTCAGTTCCACAGACTCTGATTGTTTGACCCTGTCAGTTACTCAGACGCTGATTGTTTGTCCTGGTCAGTTACACAAACTCTGATTGTTTGTACTGGTCAGTTACACAAACTCTGATTGTTTGTACTGGTCAGTTACACAAACTCCGATAGTTTGTCCCAGTCAGTTACACAGACTCTGATTATTTGTACGGGTCAGTTACACAAACTCTGATTGTTTGTCCCGGTCAGTTACACAGACTCTGATTGTTTGTACTGGTCAGTTGCACAGACTCTGATTGTTTGTCCTCGTCAGTTACACAAACTCTGATTGTTTGTCCCGGTCAGTTACACAGACTCTGATTGTTTGACCCAGTCAGTTCCACAGACTCTGATTGTTTGTACTGGTCAGTTACACAGACTCTGATTTTTTGACCCAGTCAGTTCCACAGACTCTGATTGTTTGTCCCAGTTAGTTACACAGACTCTGATTGTTTGTCCCAGTTAGTTACACAGACTCTGATTGTTTGTCCTGGTCAGTTCCACAGACTCTGATTGTTTGACCCAATCAGTTCCACAGACTCTGATAGTTTGACCCAGTCAGTTCCACAGACTCTGATTGTTTGTACTGGTCAGTTCCACAGACTCTGATTGTTTGACCCAGTCAGTTCCACAGACTCTGATTGTTTGACCCAATCAGTTCCACAGACTCTGATAGTTTGACCCAGTCAGTTCCACAGACTCTGATTGTTTGTACTGGTCAGTTCCACAGACTCTGATTGTTTGACCCAGTCAGTTCCACAGACTCTGATTGTTTGTCCCAGTCAGTTGCACAGACTCTGATTGTTTGTCCTGGTCAGTAACACAGACTCTGATTGTTTGTCCCAGTCAGTTGCACAGACTCTGATTGTTTGTACTGGTCAGTTCCACAGACTCTGATTGTTTGACCCAGTCAGTAACACAGACTCTGATTGTTTGTCCCAGTCAGTTGCACAGACTCTGATTGATTGTCCCAGTCAGTTGCACAGACTCTGATTGTTTGTCCCAGTCAGTTACACAGACTCTGATTGATTGTCCCAGTCAGTTACACAGACTCTGATTGCGGATCCTGTTCAGTTACACAGACTCTGATTGTTTGTACTGGTCAGTTACACAGACTCTGATTGTTTTCCCTGGTCAGTTACAGCAGAACTGATTGTTTGTACTGGTCAGTTCCACAGACTCTGATTGTTTGACCCTGTCAGTTACACAGACGCTGATTGTTTGTCCCAGTCAGTTGCACAGACTCTGATTGTTTGTACTGGTCAGTTCCACAGACTCTGATTGTTTTCCCTGGTCAGTTACAGCAGAACTGATTGTTTGTACTGGTCAGTTCCACAGACTCTGATTGTTTGACCCTGTCAGTTACACAGACGCTGATTGTTTGTCCTGGTCAGTTACACAAACTCTGATTGTTTGTACTGGTCAGTTACACAAACTCTGATTGTTTGTACTGGTCAGTTACACAAACTCCGATAGTTTGTCCCAGTCAGTTACACAGACTCTGATTATTTGTACTGGTCAGTTACACAAACTCTGATTGTTTGTCCCGGTCAGTTACACAGACTCTGATTGTTTGTGCTGGTCAGTTGCACAGACTCTGATTGTTTGTACTGGTCAGTTCCACAGACTCTGATTGTTTGACCCAGTCAGTTACACAGACTCTGATTGTTTGTCCCAGTCAGTTGCACAGACTCTGATTGTTTGTACTGGTCAGTTACACAGACTCTGATTGTTTGTTATGGTCATTTACACAGACTCTTATTGTTTGTACTGGTCATTTACACAGACTCTGATTGTTTGTCCTGGTCAGTTACACAGACTCTTATTGTTTGTCCTGGTCAGTTACACAAGCTCTGATTGTTTGTACTGGTCATTTACACAAACTCTGATTGTTTCTCCTGGTCAGTTGCACAGACTCTGATTGTTTCTCCTGGTCAGTTACACAGACTCTGATTGTTTGTCCTGGTCAGTTACACAAACTCTGATTGTTTGTACTGGTCATTTACACAGACTCTGAATGTTTGACCCCGTCAGTTACACAGACTCTGATTGTTTGTACTGGTCAGTTACACAGACTCTGAATGTTTGACCCCGTCAGTTACACAGACTCTGATTGTTTGTACTGGTCACTTACACAGACTCTGAATGTTTGACCCCGTCAGTTACACAGACTCTGATTGTTTGTACTGGTCAGTTACACAGACTCTGAATGTTTGACCCCGTCAGTTACACAGACTCTGATTGTTTGTACTGGTCAGTCACACAAACTCTGACTGTTTGTCCTGGTCAATTACACAGACTCTGAATGTTTGACCCCGTCAGTTACACAGACTCTGATTGTTTGTACTGGTCATTTACACAGACTCTGATTGTTTGTCCTGGTCAGTTACACAGACTCTTATTGTTTGTCCTGGTCAGTTACACAACCTCTGATTGTTTCTCCTGGTCATTTACACAAACTCTGATTGTTTCTCCTGGTCAGTTGCACAGACTCTGATTATTTGTACTGGTCAGTTACACAAACTCTGATTGTTTGTCCCGGTCAGTTACACAGACTCTGATTGTTTGTGCTGGTCAGTTGCACAGACTCTGATTGTTTGTACTGGTCAGTTCCACAGACTCTGATTGTTTGACCCAGTCAGTTACACAGACTCTGATTGTTTGTCCCAGTCAATTGCACAGACTCTGATTGATTGTCCCAGTCAGTTACACAGACTCTGATAGCGGATCCTGGTCAGTTACACAGACTCTGATTGATTGTCCCAGTCAGTTACACAGACTCTGATTGCGGATCCTGGTCAGTTACACAGACTCTGATTGTTTGTACTGGTCAGTTACACAGACTCTGATTGTTTGTACTGGTCATTTACACAGACTCTGATTGTTTGTACTGGTCATTGACACAGACTCTGAATGTTTGTCCTGGTCAGTTACACAGACTCTTTTTGTTTGTCCTGGTCACTTACACAGACTCTGAATGTTTGACCCCGTCAGTTACACAGACTCTGATTGTTTGTACTGGTCAGTTACACAGACTCTGAATGTTTGACCCCGTCAGTTACACAGACTCTGATTGTTTGTACTGGTCAGTTACACAAACTCTGACTGTTTGTCCTCGTCAGTTACACAGACTCTGAATGTTTGACCCCGTCAGTTACACAGACTCTGATTGTTTGTACTGGTCATTTACACAGACTCTGATTGTTTGTCCTGGTCAGTTACACAGACTCTTATTGTTTGTCCTGGTCAGTTACACAACCTCTGATTGTTTCTCCTGGTCATTTACACAAACTCTGATTGTTTCTCCTGGTCAGTTGCACAGACTCTGATTGTTTGTCCTGTTCAGTTACACAGACTCTGATTGTTTGTCCTGGTCAGTTACACAAACTCTGATTGTTTGTACTGGTCATTTACACAGACTCTGAATGTTTGACCCCGTCAGTTACACAGACTCTGATTGTTTGTACTGGTCATTTACACAGACTCTGAATGTTTGACCCCGTCAGTTACACAGACTCTGATTGTTTGTACTGGTCAGTTACACAGATTCTGAATGTTTGACCCCGTCAGTTACACAGACTCTGATTGTTTGTCCTGGTCACTTACACAGACTCTGAATGTTTGACCCCGTCAGTTGCACAGACTCTGATTGTTTGTACTGGTCAGTTACACAGACTCTGAATGTTTGACCCCGTCAGTTGCACAGACTCTGATTGTTTGTACTGGTCAGTTACACAAACTCTGACTGTTTGTCCTGGTCAGTTACACAGACTCTGAATGTTTAACCCCGTCAGTTACACAGACTCTGATTGTTTGTACTGGTCACTTACACAGACTCTGATTGTTTGTCCTGGTCAGTTCCACAGACTCTGATTGTTTGACCCAGTCAGTTCCACAGACTCTGATTGTTTGACCCAGTCAGTTCCACAGACTCTGATTGTTTGACCCAGTCAGTTCCACAGACTCTGATTGTTTGTACTGGTCAGTTCCACAGACTCTGATTCTTTGACCCTGTCATTTACACAGACGCTGATTGTTTGTCCTGGTCAGTTGCACAAACTCTGATTGTTTGTACTGGTCAGTTACACAAACTCTGATTGTTTGTACTGGTCAGTTACACTAACTCCGATAGTTTGACCCAGTCAGTTACACAGACTCTGATTGTTTGTCCCAGTCAGTTACACAGACTCTGATTGCGGATCCTGGTCAGTTACACAGACTCTGATTGTTTGTACTGGTCAGTTACACAGACTCTGATTGTTTTCCCTGGTCAGTTACAGCAGAACTGATTGTTTGTACTGGTCAGTTCCACAGACTCTGATTGTTTGACCCTGTCAGTTACTCAGACGCTGATTGTTTGTCCTGGTCAGTTACACAAACTCTGATTGTTTGTACTGGTCAGTTACACAAACTCTGATTGTTTGTACTGGTCAGTTACACAAACTCCGATAGTTTGTCCCAGTCAGTTACACAGACTCTGATTATTTGTACGGGTCAGTTACACAAACTCTGATTGTTTGTCCCGGTCAGTTACACAGACTCTGATTGTTTGTACTGGTCAGTTGCACAGACTCTGATTGTTTGTCCTCGTCAGTTACACAAACTCTGATTGTTTGTCCCGGTCAGTTACACAGACTCTGATTGTTTGACCCAGTCAGTTCCACAGACTCTGATTGTTTGTACTGGTCAGTTACACAGACTCTGATTTTTTGACCCAGTCAGTTCCACAGACTCTGATTGTTTGTCCCAGTTAGTTACACAGACTCTGATTGTTTGTCCCAGTTAGTTACACAGACTCTGATTGTTTGTCCTGGTCAGTTCCACAGACTCTGATTGTTTGACCCAATCAGTTCCACAGACTCTGATAGTTTGACCCAGTCAGTTCCACAGACTCTGATTGTTTGTACTGGTCAGTTCCACAGACTCTGATTGTTTGACCCAGTCAGTTCCACAGACTCTGATTGTTTGACCCAATCAGTTCCACAGACTCTGATAGTTTGACCCAGTCAGTTCCACAGACTCTGATTGTTTGTACTGGTCAGTTCCACAGACTCTGATTGTTTGACCCAGTCAGTTCCACAGACTCTGATTGTTTGTCCCAGTCAGTTGCACAGACTCTGATTGTTTGTCCTGGTCAGTAACACAGACTCTGATTGTTTGTCCCAGTCAGTTGCACAGACTCTGATTGTTTGTACTGGTCAGTTCCACAGACTCTGATTGTTTGACCCAGTCAGTAACACAGACTCTGATTGTTTGTCCCAGTCAGTTGCACAGACTCTGATTGATTGTCCCAGTCAGTTGCACAGACTCTGATTGTTTGTCCCAGTCAGTTACACAGACTCTGATTGATTGTCCCAGTCAGTTACACAGACTCTGATTGCGGATCCTGTTCAGTTACACAGACTCTGATTGTTTGTACTGGTCAGTTACACAGACTCTGATTGTTTTCCCTGGTCAGTTACAGCAGAACTGATTGTTTGTACTGGTCAGTTCCACAGACTCTGATTGTTTGACCCTGTCAGTTACACAGACGCTGATTGTTTGTCCCAGTCAGTTGCACAGACTCTGATTGTTTGTACTGGTCAGTTCCACAGACTCTGATTGTTTTCCCTGGTCAGTTACAGCAGAACTGATTGTTTGTACTGGTCAGTTCCACAGACTCTGATTGTTTGACCCTGTCAGTTACACAGACGCTGATTGTTTGTCCTGGTCAGTTACACAAACTCTGATTGTTTGTACTGGTCAGTTACACAAACTCTGATTGTTTGTACTGGTCAGTTACACAAACTCCGATAGTTTGTCCCAGTCAGTTACACAGACTCTGATTATTTGTACTGGTCAGTTACACAAACTCTGATTGTTTGTCCCGGTCAGTTACACAGACTCTGATTGTTTGTGCTGGTCAGTTGCACAGACTCTGATTGTTTGTACTGGTCAGTTCCACAGACTCTGATTGTTTGACCCAGTCAGTTACACAGACTCTGATTGTTTGTCCCAGTCAGTTGCACAGACTCTGATTGTTTGTACTGGTCAGTTACACAGACTCTGATTGTTTGACCCAGTCAGTTACACAGACTCTGATTGATTGTCCCAGTCAGTTACACAGACTCTGATTGATTGTCCCAGTCAGTTACACAGACTCTGATTGATTGTCCCAGTCAGTTACACAGACTCTGATTGCGGATCCTGGTCAGTTACACAGACTCTGATTGTTTGTACTGGTCAGTTACACAGACTCTGATTGTTTTCCCTGGTCAGTTACAGCAGAACTGATTGTTTGTACTGGTCAGTTCCACAGACTCTGATTGTTTGACCCTGTCAGTTACTCAGACGCTGATTGTTTTTCCCAGTCAGTTACACAGACTCTGATTATTTGTCCTGGTCAGTTACACAAACTCTGATTGTTTGTCCCGGTCAGTTACACAGACTCTGATTGTTTGTACTGGTCAGTTACACAGACTCTGATTGTTTGTCCCGGTCAGTTACACAGACTCTGATTGTTTGACCCAGTCAGTTCCACAGACTCTGATTGTTTGACCCAGTCAGTTCCACAGACTCTGATTGTTTGTACTGGTCAGTTACACAGACTCTGATTGTTTGACCCAGTCAGTTCCACAGACTCTGATTGTTTGTCCCAGTTAGTTACACAGACTCTGATTGTTTGTCCTGGTCAGTTACACAAACTCTGATTGTTTGTCCCGGTCAGTTACACAGACTCTGATTGTTTGACCCAGTCAGTTCCACAGACTCTGATTGTTTGGACTGGTCAGTTACACAGACTCTGATGGCTTGACCCAATCAGTTCCACAGACTCTGATTGTTTGTACTGGTCAGTTACACAGACTGATTTTTTGACCCAGTCAGTTCCACAGACTCTGATTGTTTGTCCCAGTTAGTTGCACAGACTCTGATTGTTTGTCCTGGTCAGTTCCACAGACTCTGATTGTTTGACCCAGTCAGTTCCACAGACTCTGATTGTTTGACCCAGTCAGTTCCACAGACTCTGATTGTTTGTCCCAGTCAGTTGCACAGACTCTGATTGTTTGTCCTGGTCAGTAACACAGACTCTGATTGTTTGTCCCAGTCAGTTGCACAGACTCTGATTGTTTGTACTGGTCAGTTCCACAGACTCTGATTGATTGTCCCAGTCAGTTACACAGACTCTGATTGCGGATCCTGTTCAGTTACACAGACTCTGATTGTTTGTACTGGTCAGTTACACAGACTCTGATTGTTTTCCCTGGTCAGTTACAGCAGAACTGATTGTTTGTACTGGTCAGTTCCACAGACTCTGATTGTTTGACCCTGTCAGTTACACAGACGCTGATTGTTTGTCCCAGTCAGTTCCACAGACTCTGATTGTTTGTCCCAGTCAGTTGCACAGACTCTGATTGATTGTCCCAGTCAGTTGCACAGACTCTGATTGTTTGTCCCAGTCAGTTACACAGACTCTGATTGATTGTCCCAGTCAGATACACAGACTCTGATTGCGGATCCTGTTCAGTTACACAGACTCTGATTGTTTGTACTGGTCAGTTCCACAGACTCTGATTGTTTTCCCTGGTCAGTTACAGCAGAACTGATTGTTTGTACTGGTCAGTTCCACAGACTCTGATTGTTTGACCCTGTCAGTTACACAGACGCTGATTGTTTGTCCCAGTCAGCTGCACAGACTCTGATTGTTTGTACTGGTCAGTTCCACAGACTCTGATTGTTTGACCCAGTCAGTTACACAGACTCTGATTGTTTGTGCTGGTCAGTTGCACAGACTCTGATTGTTTGTACTGGTCAGTTCCACAGACTCTGATTGTTTGACCCAGTCAGTTACACAGACTCTGATTGTTTGTCCCAGTCAGTTACACAGACTCTGATTGTTTGTCCCAGTCAGTTACACAGACTCTGATTGTTTGACCCAGTCAGTTACACAGACTCTGATTGTTTGACCCAGTCAGTTACACAGACTCTGATTGATTGTCCCAGTCAGTTACACAGACTCTGATTGCGGATCCTGGTCAGTTACACAGACTCTGATTGTTTGTACTGGTCAGTTACACAGACTCTGATTGTTTTCCCTGGTCAGTTACAGCAGAACTGATTGTTTGTACTGGTCAGTTCCACAGACTCTGATTGTTTGACCCTGTCAGTTACACAGACGCTGATTGTTTGTCCTGGTCAGTTACACAAACTCTGATTGTTTGTACTGGTCAGTTACACAAACTCTGATTGTTTGTACTGGTCAGTTACACAAACTCCGATAGTTTGTCCCAGTCAGTTACACAGACTCTGATTATTTGTACTGGTCAGTTACACAAACTCTGATTGTTTGTCCCGGTCAGTTACACAGACTCTGATTGTTTGTGCTGGTCAGTTGCACAGACTCTGATTGTTTGTACTGGTCAGTTCCACAGACTCTGATTGTTTGACCCAGTCAGTTACACAGACTCTGATTGTTTGTCCCAGTCAGTTGCACAGACTCTGATTGTTTGTACTGGTCAGTTACACAGACTCTGATTGTTTGACCCAGTCAGTTACACAGACTCTGATTGATTGTCCCAGTCAGTTACACAGACTCTGATTGCGGATCCTGGTCAGTTACACAGACTCTGATTGTTTGTACTGGTCAGTTACACAGACTCTGATTGTTTTCCCTGGTCAGTTACAGCAGAACTGATTGTTTGTACTGGTCAGTTCCACAGACTCTGATTGTTTGACCCTGTCAGTTACTCAGACGCTGATTGTTTGTCCTGGTCAGTTACACAAACTCTGATTGTTTGTACTGGTCAGTTACACAAACTCTGATTGTTTGTACTGGTCAGTTACACAAACTCCGATAGTTTTTCCCAGTCAGTTACACAGACTCTGATTATTTGTCCTGGTCAGTTACACAAACTCTGATTGTTTGTCCCGGTCAGTTACACAGACTCTGATTGTTTGTACTGGTCAGTTACACAGACTCTGATTGTTTGTCCCGGTCAGTTACACAGACTCTGATTGTTTGACCCAGTCAGTTCCACAGACTCTGATTGTTTGACCCAGTCAGTTCCACAGACTCTGATTGTTTGTACTGGTCAGTTACACAGACTCTGATTGTTTGACCCAGTCAGTTCCACAGACTCTGATTGTTTGTCCCAGTTAGTTACACAGACTCTGATTGTTTGTCCTGGTCAGTTACACAAACTCTGATTGTTTGTCCCGGTCAGTTACACAGACTCTGATTGTTTGACCCAGTCAGTTCCACAGACTCTGATTGTTTGGACTGGTCAGTTACACAGACTCTGATGGCTTGACCCAGTCAGTTCCACAGACTCTGATTGTTTGTACTGGTCAGTTACAAAGACTCTGATTTTTTGACCCAGTCAGTTCCACAGACTCTGATTGTTTGTCCCAGTTAGTTACACAGACTCTGATTGTTTGTCCCAGTTAGTTGCACAGACTCTGATTGTTTGTCCTGGTCAGTTCCACAGACTCTGATTGTTTGACCCAGTCAGTTCCACAGACTCTGATTGTTTGACCCAGTCAGTTCCACAGACTCTGATTGTTTGTCCCAGTCAGTTGCACAGACTCTGATTGTTTGTCCTGGTCAGTAACACAGACTCTGATTGTTTGTCCCAGTCAGTTGCACAGACTCTGATTGTTTGTACTGGTCAGTTCCACAGACTCTGATTGATTGTCCCAGTCAGTTACACAGACTCTGATTGCGGATCCTGTTCAGTTACACAGACTCTGATTGTTTGTACTGGTCAGTTACACAGACTCTGATTGTTTTCCCTGGTCAGTTACAGCAGAACTGATTGTTTGTACTGGTCAGTTCCACAGACTCTGATTGTTTGACCCTGTCAGTTACACAGACGCTGATTGTTTGTCCCAGTCAGTTCCACAGACTCTGATTGTTTGTCCCAGTCAGTTGCACAGACTCTGATTGATTGTCCCAGTCAGTTGCACAGACTCTGATTGTTTGTCCCAGTCAGTTACACAGACTCTGATTGATTGTCCCAGTCAGATACACAGACTCTGATTGCGGATCCTGTTCAGTTACACAGACTCTGATTGTTTTCCCTGGTCAGTTACAGCAGAACTGATTGTTTGTACTGGTCAGTTCCACAGACTCTGATTGTTTGACCCTGTCAGTTACACAGACGCTGATTGTTTGTCCCAGTCAGCTGCACAGACTCTGATTGTTTGTACTGGTCAGTTCCACAGACTCTGATTGTTTGACCCAGTCAGTTACACAGACTCTGATTGTTTGTGCTGGTCAGTTGCACAGACTCTGATTGTTTGTACTGGTCAGTTCCACAGACTCTGATTGTTTGACCCAGTCAGTTACACAGACTCTGATTGTTTGTCCCAGTCAGTTACACAGACTCTGATTGTTTGTCCCAGTCAGTTACACAGACTCTGATTGTTTGACCCAGTCAGTTACACAGACTCTGATTGTTTGACCCAGTCAGTTACACAGACTCTGATTGATTGTCCCAGTCAGTTACACAGACTCTGATTGCGGATCCTGGTCAGTTACACAGACTCTGATTGTTTGTACTGGTCAGTTACACAGACTCTGATTGTTTTCCCTGGTCAGTTACAGCAGAACTGATTGTTTGTACTGGTCAGTTCCACAGACTCTGATTGTTTGACCCTGTCAGTTACACAGACGCTGATTGTTTGTCCTGGTCAGTTACACAAACTCTGATTGTTTGTACTGGTCAGTTACACAAACTCTGATTGTTTGTACTGGTCAGTTACACAAACTCCGATAGTTTGTCCCAGTCAGTTACACAGACTCTGATTATTTGTACTGGTCAGTTACACAAACTCTGATTGTTTGTCCCGGTCAGTTACACAGACTCTGATTGTTTGTGCTGGTCAGTTGCACAGACTCTGATTGTTTGTACTGGTCAGTTCCACAGACTCTGATTGTTTGACCCAGTCAGTTACACAGACTCTGATTGTTTGTCCCAGTCAGTTGCACAGACTCTGATTGTTTGTACTGGTCAGTTACACAGACTCTGATTGTTTGACCCAGTCAGTTACACAGACTCTGATTGATTGTCCCAGTCAGTTACACAGACTCTGATTGCGGATCCTGGTCAGTTACACAGACTCTGATTGTTTGTACTGGTCAGTTACACAGACTCTGATTGTTTTCCCTGGTCAGTTACAGCAGAACTGATTGTTTGTACTGGTCAGTTCCACAGACTCTGATTGTTTGACCCTGTCAGTTACTCAGACGCTGATTGTTTGTCCTGGTCAGTTACACAAACTCTGATTGTTTGTACTGGTCAGTTACACAAACTCTGATTGTTTGTACTGGTCAGTTACACAAACTCCGATAGTTTTTCCCAGTCAGTTACACAGACTCTGATTATTTGTCCTGGTCAGTTACACAAACTCTGATTGTTTGTCCCGGTCAGTTACACAGACTCTGATTGTTTGTACTGGTCAGTTACACAGACTCTGATTGTTTGTCCCGGTCAGTTACACAGACTCTGATTGTTTGACCCAGTCAGTTCCACAGACTCTGATTGTTTGACCCAGTCAGTTCCACAGACTCTGATTGTTTGTACTGGTCAGTTACACAGACTCTGATTGTTTGACCCAGTCAGTTCCACAGACTCTGATTGTTTGTCCCAGTTAGTTACACAGACTCTGATTGTTTGTCCTGGTCAGTTACACAAACTCTGATTGTTTGTCCCGGTCAGTTACACAGACTCTGATTGTTTGACCCAGTCAGTTCCACAGACTCTGATTGTTTGGACTGGTCAGTTACACAGACTCTGATGGCTTGACCCAGTCAGTTCCACAGACTCTGATTGTTTGTACTGGTCAGTTACAAAGACTCTGATTTTTTGACCCAGTCAGTTCCACAGACTCTGATTGTTTGTCCCAGTTAGTTACACAGACTCTGATTGTTTGTCCCAGTTAGTTGCACAGACTCTGATTGTTTGTCCTGGTCAGTTCCACAGACTCTGATTGTTTGACCCAGTCAGTTCCACAGACTCTGATTGTTTGACCCAGTCAGTTCCACAGACTCTGATTGTTTGTCCCAGTCAGTTGCACAGACTCTGATTGTTTGTACTGGTCAGTAACACAGACTCTGATTGTTTGTCCTGGTCAGTAACACAGACTCTGATTGTTTGTCCTGGTCAGTAACACAGACTCTGATTGTTTGTCCCAGTCAGTTGCACAGACTCTGATTGTTTGTACTGGTCAGTTCCACAGACTCTGATTGATTGTCCCAGTCAGTTACACAGACTCTGATTGCGGATCCTGTTCAGTTACACAGACTCTGATTGTTTGTACTGGTCAGTTACACAGACTCTGATTGTTTTCCCTGGTCAGTTACAGCAGAACTGATTGTTTGTACTGGTCAGTTCCACAGACTCTGATTGTTTGACCCTGTCAGTTACACAGACGCTGATTGTTTGTCCCAGTCAGTTCCACAGACTCTGATTGTTTGTCCCAGTCAGTTGCACAGACTCTGATTGATTGTCCCAGTCAGTTGCACAGACTCTGATTGTTTGTCCCAGTCAGTTACACAGACTCTGATTGATTGTCCCAGTCAGATACACAGACTCTGATTGCGGATCCTGTTCAGTTACACAGACTCTGATTGTTTTCCCTGGTCAGTTACAGCAGAACTGATTGTTTGTACTGGTCAGTTCCACAGACTCTGATTGTTTGACCCTGTCAGTTACACAGACGCTGATTGTTTGTCCCAGTCAGCTGCACAGACTCTGATTGTTTGTACTGGTCAGTTCCACAGACTCTGATTGTTTGACCCAGTCAGTTACACAGACTCTGATTGTTTGTCCCAGTCAGTTGCACAGACTCTGATTTTTTGTACTGGTCAGTTACACAGACTCTGATTGTTTGTCCCAGTCAGTTACACAGACTCTGATTGTTTGACCCAGTCAGTTACACAGACTCTGATTGTTTGACCCAGTCAGTTACACAGACTCTGATTGATTGTCCCAGTCAGTTACACAGACTCTGATTGCGGATTCTGGTCAGTTACACAGACTCTGATTGTTTGTACTGGTCAGTTACACAGACTCTGATTGTTTTCCCTGGTCAGTTACAGCAGAACTGATTGTTTGTACTGGTCAGTTCCACAGACTCTGATTGTTTGACCCTGTCAGTTACACAGACGCTGATTGTTTGTCCTGGTCAGTTACACAAACTCTGATTGTTTGTACTGGTCAGTTACACAAACTCTGATTGTTTGTACTGGTCAGTTACACAAACTCCGATAGTTTGTCCCAGTCAGTTACACAGACTCTGATTATTTGTACTGGTCAGTTACACAAACTCTGATTGTTTGTCCCGGTCAGTTACACAGACTCTGATTGTTTGTGCTGGTCAGTTGCACAGACTCTGATTGTTTGTACTGGTCAGTTCCACAGACTCTGATTGTTTGACCCAGTCAGTTACACAGACTCTGATTGTTTGTCCCAGTCAGTTGCACAGACTCTGATTGTTTGACCCAGTCAGTCACACAGACTCTGATTGATTGTCCCAGTCAGTTACACAGACTCTGATTGCGGATCCTGGTCAGTTACACAGACTCTGATTGTTTGTACTGGTCAGTTACACAGACTCTGATTGTTTTCCCTGGTCAGTTACAGCAGAACTGATTGTTTGTACTGGTCAGTTCCACAGACTCTGATTGTTTGACCCTGTCAGTTACTCAGACGCTGATTGTTTGTCCTGGTCAGTTACACAAACTCTGATTGTTTGTACTGGTCAGTTACACAAACTCTGATTGTTTGTACTGGTCAGTTACACAAACTCCGATAGTTTGTCCCAGTCAGTTACACAGACTCTGATTATTTGTACTGGTCAGTTACACAAACTCTGATTGTTTGTCCCCGTCAGTTACACAGACTCTGATTGTTTGTACTGGTCAGTTACACAGACTCTGATTGTTTGTCCCGGTCAGTTACACAGACTCTGATTGTTTGACCCAGTCAGTTCCACAGACTCTGATTGTTTGACCCAGTCAGTTCCACAGACTCTGATTGTTTGTACTGGTCAGTTACACAGACTCTGATTGTTTGACCCAGTCAGTTCCACAGACTCTGATTGTTTGTTCCAGTTAGTTACACAGACTCTGATTGTTTGTCCTGGTCAGTTACACAAACTCTGATTGTTTGTCCCGGTCAGTTACACAGACTCTGATTGTTTGACCCAGTCAGTTCCACAGACTCTGATTGTTTGGACTGGTCAGTTACACAGACTCTGATGGCTTGACCCAGTCAGTTCCACAGACTCTGATTGTTTGTCCCAGTTAGTTACACAGACTCTGATTGTTTTTACTGGTCAGTTACACAAACTCTGATTGAAGATCCCGGTCAGTTGCACAGACTCTGATTGTTTGTCCTGGTCAGTTACACAGACTCTGATTGTTTGTACTGGTCAGTTACACAGACTCTGAATGTTTGGCCTGGTCACTTACACAGACTCTGAATGTTTGACCCCGTCAGTTACACAGACTCTGATTGTTTTTTTTTTAGAATTAGAATTAGAATATTACAGCGCAGTACAGGCCCTTCGGCCCTCGATGTTGCGCCGATCATCTGACCTACACTATTCCATTTACATCCATATGTCTATCCAATGACCACTTAAATGCCCTTAAAGTTGGCGAGTCTACTACTGTTGCAGGCAGGGCGTTCCACGCCCCTACTACTCTCTGCGTAAAGAAACTACCTCTGACATCTGTCCTATATCTTTCACCCCTCAACTTAAAGCTATGTCCCCTCGTGTTTGCCATCCTCATCCGAGGAAAAAGACTCTCACTATCCACCCTATCTAACCCTCTGATTATCTTGTATGTCTCTATTAAGTCACCTCTCCTCCTCCTTCTCTCTAACGAAAACAACCCCAAGTCCCTCAGCCTTTCCTCGTAAGACCTTCCTTCCATACCAGGCAACATCCTAGTAAATCTCCTCTGCACCCTTTCCAAAGCTTCGACATCCTTCCTATAATGCGGTGACCAGAACTGCACGCAATACTCCAGGTGCGGCCTCACCAGAGTTTTGTACAGCTGCATCATGACCCCGTGGCTCTGAAACTCGATCCCCCTACTAATAAAGGCTAACACACCATATGCCTTCTTAACAGCCCTATTAACCTGGGTAGCAACTTTCAGGGATTTATGTACCTGGATACCAAGATCTCTCTGCTCATCTACACTACCAAGAATCTTCCCATTAGCCCAGTACTCTGCATTGCTGTTACTCCTTCCAAAGTGAATCACCTCACACTTCTCCGCATTAAACTCCATTTGCCATCTCTCAGCCCAGCTCTGCAGCCTATCTATGTCCCTCTGTACCCTACAACACCCTTCGACACTATCCACAACTCCACCGACCTTCGTGTCATCCGCAAATTTACTAACCCACCCTTCTACACCCTCATCCAGGTCGTTTATAAAAATGACAAACAGCAGTGGCCCCAAAACAGAACCTTGCGGTACACCACTAGTAACTAAACTCCAGGATGAACATTTGCCATCAACCACCACCCTCTGTCTTCTTTCAGCTAGCCAATTTCTGATCCAAAGCTCTAAATCACCTTCAACCCCATACTTGCGTATTTTCTGCAATAGCCTACCGTGGGGAACCTTATCAAACGCCTTACTGAAATCCATATACACCACATCCACGGCTTTACCCTCATCCACCTGTTTGGTCACCTTCTCGAAAAACTCAATAAGGTTTGTGAGGCACGACCTACCTTTCACAAAACCGTGCTGACTATCGCAAATGAACTTATTCTTTTCAAGATGATTATAAATCCTGTCTCTTATAACCTTTTCCAACATTTTACCCACAACCGAAGTAAGGCTCACAGGTCTATAATTACCAGGGCTGTCTCTACTCCCCTTCTTGAACAAGGGGACAACATTTGCTATCCTCCAGTCCTCCGGCACTACTCCTGTCGACAATGACGACTTAAAGATCAACAACAACGGCTCTGCAATCTCCTCCCTGGCTTCCCAGAGAATCCTAGGATAAATCCCATCTGGCCCAGGGGACTTATCTATTTTCACTCTTTCCAAAATTGCTAACACCTCCTCCTTGTGAATCTCAATCCCATCTAGCCTAGTAGGCTGTATCTCAGTAATCTCCTCGGCAACATTTTCTTTCTCTACTGTAAATACTGACGAAAAATATTCATTTAACGCTTCCCCTATCTCCTCTGATTCCGCACACAACTTCCCACTACTATCCTTGATTGGCCCTGTTCTAACTCTTATCATTCGTTTATTCCTAATATACCTATAGAAAGCCTTAGGGTTTTCTTTGATCCTATCCGCCAATGACTTCTCGTGTCCTCTCCTTGCTCTTCTTAGCCCTCCCTTTAGATCCTTCCTGGCTAGCTTGTAACTCTCAAGCGCCCTAACTGAGCCTTCACGTCTCATCCTAACATAAGCCGCCCTCTTCCTCTTGACAAGCGCTTCAACTTCTTGAGTAAACCACGGCTCCCTCGCTCGACAACTTCCTCCCTGCCTGACAGGTACACACTTATCAAGGACACGCATTAGCTGCTCCTTGAATAAGCTCCACATTTCGTTTGTGCCCATCCCCTGCAGTTTCCTTCCCCATCCTACACATCCTAAATCTTGCCTAATCGCGTCATAATTTCCTTTCCCCCAGCTATAATTCTTGCCCTGCGGTATATACCTGTCCCTGCCCATCGCTAAGGTAAACCTAACCGAATTGTGATCACTATCGCCAAAGTGCTCACCTACATCTAAATCTTAACACCTGACCGGGTTCATTACCCAGTACCAAATCCAATGTGGCATCGCCCCTGGTTGGCCTGTCCACATACTGTGTCAGAAAACCCTCCTGCACACACTGGACAAAAACAGACCCATTTGTACTGGTCAGTTACACAGACGCTGATTGTTTGTACTGGTCAGTTACACAAACTCTGATTGTTTGTCCCAGTCAGTTACACAGACTCTGTTTGCAGGCCCTTTGATATATTTCTGACTGCCACCAGTTCACCGATCCGCACTGAGCCGTTAAACACAATCTGTTAAAAAAAATCCTGCAACTGCAGTGGATGGGCCTGTGGTGGGAGTTGGATGTTCTGAGTTGAATTGCAGACCCACCTTCAGCTCATGGGGCAGCGCCCAGAATTTACAGTTGTCCCTCCGGTACACCTATGTAAACTGTTGTGACTGCCGGGGTCTGGGGCCAAGCTTCAGTGCTACTCCACCCCGGGGCTCAGTTCACCAATCGTGCTCCTCCTGTCCTGGGACCCGCTAATTCTCCCCCTCCCCTGCTGTCCAGTGCCCTCCAGCCAGCTCACCCCAGACATCCTAACATTAAAACGCACATTACACAGAATTATCGTGAACTTTTTATTCATTAAATTTCACACACTTGTCTCAGACATTAGAATAAATACCATAAATAAATTCAAATACACAAAACTTGTTAAAATCATTAATAGTTCAAGTGTTGACTGGGGGCCACTCCAGATGTCAGTTCCTGCAGTGGTTTTCGGATCCCCAGACAGGGTTTGTCCCGGGATAGCAACCCGTTCCGAAGAAGGGTCACTGAAACGAAACGTTAACTCTGCTTCTCTTTCCACAGATGCTGCCAGACCTGCTGAGTGATTCCAGCATTTCTTGTTTTTATTTCAGATTTCCAGCATCCGCAGTATTTTGCTTTTAATTTATTATAGCAACCCTTTCTTTCAGAACAGTGTAGAGGGATCTAACCCATTTGGTTACCCTCAGGTCCCCTTTACATTTTACATAAATAATTTTATTAAAATCAGATAAATAAAACAAAATAAAAGCAAAATAAAGACAAACTCGTGGCTCGGGCTCGCAGTCCATTCAGCAGCAGTTTGATTTACAGTCCCAATGTGACACAATCCCGGTCGCCACATCTTCATCTGCCCTCAGAGGGCAAGTTTCTGTTGGAGGAAATTGGTATCGAACCTGGCAGTTTGCACCACAGTCCAGCTCACTCACTTTTCCCGAGTCCACCTGGTGCCAGGATTCCTAGTCCAGTCTCGGACCTGGCCAGGATCAGCACGTTCCTCTGGGGCTTTACAGTCTCAGGGAAGTTACCTCCACGAAGAGCTCCAGATAGGCGCAGGTCATTGTCTTGGGGGTTTGCTCCGGCTCGGCTTGGACCATGTGGCTGCTGTTAAAGCCGAGCCCGAGCCCGAGCCCGAGCCCGGCTTCGAGCGAGCACTGAGGGAGCCCGGGGCTGCTCAGCTCCTCCTGTTCGGCCAGAGGCGCCGGCTGTTCCGAGTAGACCTGCAGGGCGATCACGGTGCAGAGGAGCAGGAGCCAGGTCTTAGTGTGGTCTCTCCGCTGGGGAGGCAGGTACCGCCTCACGATGGCCGGGTACAGGACCCGGCGGGGCCGCTTGCTGCTCCGGCTGGGCTGGCACCGGGACATGACCCGCAGCGACTCCGTGTCGAAAGTGAAGATGTCGCCTTGAGGTCGGTGCGGCTCAGAGCGGCCAGCGGCAGTGCGGAGACACATGGCCCGGAGCAGCTCGACTGTGTGTGGCTTCAGGAGCTCGTCTGTCTCTCTGGCTGCAGTCTGTGTCTCTCCTGCTGGTGTCTGCGTCTCTCCTGCTGGAGTCAGTGTACCTTTCTCTGAATGTTATTTGCTGTCTGGCCAGTATTTTTATGGGTCTTATTGGCTGTTTGTCTCTCTGGTTAGATTCTGTTTCTTTCACTATACTGCCTGCGCTGTGATTTCCACATCCCTTTTATATTCTCACCTCACATCTAACTTTCTCAATCCCTCCCCCATCTCATTGGCAGCCACACCTCCCCGTGTTCATTCAGGCGCCTTTTCCCATCACTAATTTCTTTATTTCTCACTCCCGGCCCTCGTGTGGCCTCATCTGCATTTACTTCTAGTTCAGACTGTGTACGGTTGCACGTTCTCCATGTCGTTTTTTGGACCTTGTTTCCATTTCTTTGTCAGTTCCCGTTATTCGGCAAAGTGACATTTGTACAATAAAATAAAAGCAAAATACTGCAGATGCTGGAAATCTGAAATAAAACTATGTTCTGATGAAAGGTCACAGACCTGAAACATTAAGTCTGCTTCTCTCTCCACAGATGCTGCCTGACCTGCTGAGTATCTCCAGCACTTTTTGTTTTTATTCGACATTTGTACAACACTGAAATTTCAGTCTGTTGACCATGTTCCATCTCCTGCACCAGCTGGGAATAGTAATGGGATTGGGAATAAGATTGCAAGTGGGAAGTTCCTCTCAACACAGTATAGGCACTGTTTCCAGTTCAAATCCTGCTGAGAATTAGCCAGTGGTCAGAATAAGGGAAAGGGAGCTTGATTCTTCCTAGGGAATTGTTAATCTTATAGCGAAGAATAGTGGGCAATCCCAGAGAAGTTCAGGGGCAGTGGTCAGCTTTGTGGAGGGTCAGAGGCACTGATCATCTTCAAAGAGCCTGGTTGGCCACATTGAGATAGCCAATGGTCATTTTAAGAGAGGCTGTGGGACAGCAGTCTCTGGGAAGGAGGCGACCAGAAGGATTATGCAAGATTTTGGTCACAATAACAACGTGTTTCAGCTGGCATCAGTGGAGAGTTCCACAATGTGATGGAAGATGCCATTCTGTGTGTTTAGCAGACTGGAATAGGTTACCTTGACAAACAGCACAAGCAGTAGAAACGCCATTGAAACCCAACTCCTTTTCTGCAATAAACCAGCTGTGTATCACCAATAAACCAGCACCAAAACACCAATAAACCAGCACCAAATCATTAATAAACTAGCACCGAAACACCAAGAAATCAGCACCAAAACACCAAGAAATCAGATCCAAACCACCAATAAACCAGCACCAAATCATTACTAAACCAGCACCAAATCACCAATAAACCAGCACCAAATCACCAATAAACCAGCACCAAAACACCAATAAGTCAGCACCAAAACACCAATAAATCAGCACCAAAACACCAATAAACCAGCACCAAAACACCAATAAACCAGCACCAAATCATTAATAAACTAGCATCAAAACACCAATAAACCAGCACCAAAACACCAAGAAATCAGCACCAAAACACCAAGAAATCAGATCCAAAACACCAATAAACCAGCACCAATAAACCAGCACCAAATCATTACTAAACCAGCACCAAATCACCAATAAACCAGCACCAAAACACCAATAAACCTGCACCAAAACACCAATAAACCAGCACCAAAACATCAATAAACCTGCACCAAAACACCAATAAACCAGCACCAAATCAATAATAAACCAGCACCAAGACACCAATAAACCTGCACCAAAACACCAATAAATCTGCACCAAAACATCAATAAACCAGCATCAAATCACCAATAAACCAGCACCAAAACACCAATAAACCTGCACCATAACACCAATAAATCGGCACCAAAACATCAATAAACCAGCACCAAATCACTAATATACCAGCACCAAAACACCAATAAACCTGCACCAAAACACCAATAAACCTGCACCAAAACACCAATACCCCAGCACCAAATCATTAATAAACCAGCACCAAATCACCAATAAATCAGCACCAAAACACCAATAAACCAGCACCAAAACACCAATAAACCTGCACCAAAACACCAATAAACCAGCACTAAATCATTAATAAACCAGTACCAAATCACCAATAAATCAGCACCAAAACACCAATAAACCTGCACCAAAACACCAATAAGTCAGCACCAAAACACCAATAAACCAGCACCAAATCACCAATATACCAGCACCAAAACACCAATAATACTGCACTTATCACAAATAACCCAGCACTGTATTACCAGCAAGAAAGAAAGAAACATTAACCAAGATGTCAGGAACAGCATTCTTGCTGCTTTTGGAAATTGAAACAGAAGATGCCTCAGTTTTAACATCTGATCTGAAAGACAGCACCTCTGACAACATAGCACTCCTTCAGTACTACGCTATATACTCAAGTCTCTAGTATGGGATTTAAACTCACAATTTTTGACTTAAACACAAGCTTGTAACCACTCAGCCACAGCTGTCACCTGACTTACATCTATCCTGGGCTGGAGCATTTCAGCTATGAAGAGAGACTGAAAAGGCTAGGTTGTTTTCCTTGGAGCAGAGAAGGCTGACGGGGGACATGATTGAGGTGTACAAGATTATGAGGGACATTGAGAGGTTAAATAGGAGGAAACTTTTTCCCTTAGCGGAGGGGTCAAGAACCAGGGGACATAGTTTTAGGGTAAGGGGCAGGAGGTTTAGGGGAGATTTGAGGAAACATTTTTTCACCCAGAGGTTGGTTGGAATCTGGAATGCACTGCCTGAAGAGATGGTGGAGGCAGGAACCCTCACAACATTTAAGAAGTATTTAGATGACCACTTGAAATGCCATAGGATACAGGGCTACGGGCCAAGTGCAGGAATATGGGATTAGAATAGTTGGGTGCTGCATGGCCGACACAGACACGATGGGCCGAAGGGCCTGTTTCTGTGCTGTATAACTCTATATGACACCTTTCACATCCTCAACGTGTGCAAAGTCATTCACAGCCAATGAGAGGTTTTGGTAGGGCGGATAGGGAGAAACTGTATCCATTGGCAGGAGGGTTGGTAACCCAAGGACACAAATTTAAGGTAATGGGCAAAAGAACCAGGGGGTAGCTGAAAACCTTTTCTAGTCAAGTTGTTGTGATCCCAATTGCACTGCCTGAAAGGGCTGTGGAAGCAGATTCAATGGTAACTTTCAAAAGGGAATTGGATAAATACTTGAAGTGGAAAAAATGCAGGGCTATGGGGAAAGAGCAGGGGAGTGGAGCTAATTGGATAGCTCTTTCAAAGAGCTGGCACAGGCATGATGGGCCGAATGGCCTCGTCTGCAATGTATCATTCTATGATTCCAATTACCTTTGAAGTGCAGTTTCTGTTGTACAACAGCGAGTACACTTCACAAATACGTCATTGCTGTAAAGCACTTTGGCCCACCCTGAGGTCATGAAAGGCGCTATATCAATGCAAGTCTTTGTTTATTTCTTTTATGTAGGAAATGCAGCAGCCAATTTGTACACTGCAAGATCCCACAAATAGCAATAAGATTAATAAGCAATTTTTTTCAGTGTTGCTGCATTTGAGCACAGCCCATCTCCTCACCCTGCTGTGCGCCTACTGCCCACTCCACATCTAGTCATCTGGACGTGCAGTGTTTATTGAGGGTGACAGGGTAAAGGCTAGCCTCTCTCCCACTGCTCAATGGATCTTACTTTCACTATCTCTAACCTCCAATCCAACTGAAGAGAGACAGTCCAGTCAATAAACAGCAAGAGTGGTCACAATTTTATCTCTCTCCTGCTAAATTTAGACACTAATCCACAGAAATGAGCAATTTACATCCAGTTACAATATCAAGCTGACCACCAGGAGCCACTATATTACCAGAGACACATTGTCCTAATGCTGTCAGGCTGGGTTTCCATTCTGAGGAGAAAGGCATCTGCAGTTAGATTTATCCCAGTTTCAGGGCTATGAGTTTTTCCACAGTCAAGCACTGAAAGTTGTCTTTGAGAATTTAAATGGAACATTAAATGAAAGTATAACTGAGACCTGGGGGTGTTTGATGGGGACACTGTCAATGGAGCTTTACTCTGTATCTACCCTGTACTGTTTGCTGGGACAATGTAGAGGGAGCTTTACTCTGTTTCTAACCTGTTTTTATTTCAGTGAAAAATGGTTTATTAATATCACATTTTTCTTAAAGTACTATATTTATTTGCCCTTCTTGGCTCTGATCTTCCTCAAGTAGAATTCCAGCTCCTTTCCTTTAAGGCTGTAGCCATCAGCTCTGCCACATTGGCCAGGTCTTGAAGCTATGAAGCAAGCAGTTTTCCCTGTGGGAATTGTTCTTCTATCAGTGGGCTGATTGTTGCATTCTTTCTATGATCATCATATTTCTTCTAAATTTACTTTGAACTCTTCTTGTTCAGAATTTCCTCCTCTTCAGGAATCAGCTTAGCACTCCTTCCAGCTGAGGGGAAGGGCAAAGTGAGGCTCCCTGTGCTGTACCTGTTCTGGCAGTCTTTGATGGGACAGTGTACATGGAGCTTTACACTGTATCTAACCCTGTTTTTTTTTAAATTGCCCAACCAATCCCGTTTTTTTTTTAAGGTGGCCTTTATACCCCAGGCCCCTTTTATATTTTTCATGGTGAGGGGGCCTTTATTCCTCAGGCCCCCTTTATATACATATTTACATTTTTAAAATAGCTTTGTTAAAAACAGATAAATAAACCAAAAACTCAAATTAAAATGCCATTCTCGGCGTCGACAATGCACTCCAGTCCCTGCGGTGCCCACCGGTCGTGGAAGGCCTCAAGCGTACCGGTGGACACTGCATGCTCCTTCTCCAGGGACACCCGGGCGCGAACGTAACCGCGGAAGAGGGGCAGGCAATCAGGGAGGATGGACCCCCCTACGGCCCGCAGCCTGGACCTGTGAATTGCCACCTTGGCCAGGCCCAGGAGCAGACCGACGAGGAGATCCTCCCCCCAGCCCACGCCCCTCCTCACTGGGTGCCCAAAGATCAGGAGCGTGGGACTGAAGTGCAGCCAGAACTTGAGGAGCAGCCCCTTCAAATACTCAAATAGGGGCTGCAACCTCGCACACTCCATTTATACATGGAACACGGACTCGTCCAGGCTGCAGAAAGTACAGGAGGCCCGGGAGTCCATGAACCTACTTAAAAGTCTATTGCACGGGACTGCCCTGTGCAACACCCTCCACCCCAGGTCCCCGATGTAAAGGGGGAGGACTCCTGCGTAGAGAGACCTCCATCGGGGTTTCCCCTCGTCGCCAGATGGCAACGCGGACCGCCAGGGCGTGTCCGGCCGGCTGACGAGGGTGAGGAAGTGCAGAGTGTGCAGGAGCAGCCCGTACAGGGAATCCCTCCGCGCTGATTGGAATGGCACGGAGGGCATTTCCGAGAGGCGGCTCGGGTTGTGCGGGACCGGCTCCCAAGGAGGGGTTCGGGGCCTGGGCTCGATGAGCAGCTCCGCACTCCCGAGCCCCCTCACTACCTGCAGTGAGGGGCGTCCTGGGGGCTTCGGCTCCTCCTCCGCCTGCCGGTCCGTCCCCAGAGTCGGCCGCCCGGACAGCCGAGGCGCTCTCCCCCGCCGGCCGGGGAGCGCCCTGACTGGAGGCGACCATGTTCCAGACTCGGAATAGATCCCGGTAAAAGACAGGCAACTCCCTCAGAGAGGCGCGGCTAACGGTCTCCGCCGGGAGCTGCGTGTAGTCTTGAAGGCAGTGACACTGGCGGGAAAAATACGTCGCCAGCACACACCATCTGGGAGGACGCTTGACGTACAAGTATCTCTGCAGGGTCCAAAGGCGGAGAGTCGCAGCCTGGGTGCGGAGGCACACCAGTGACTGGCCGCCCTCCTCGATCGGGAGACTCAGGACCGCGGCAGAGACCCAGTGTTTCCTCTTGCCCCAGAAGAAATCGACGAGTTTCTTCTGGATCTTGGTGGCGAATGCAGGGGGCGGTGCCAAAGTGACCCACCGGTACCACAGCATCGAGGCCACCAGTTGATTTATTACCAGCGCTCGGCCCCTGTCGGAAAGCACTCGGAGCAGTCCTGTCCAGCGCCCCAGCCGAGTGGTGACTTTCGCCTCCAACTCCTGCCAGTTTGCCGGCCAGGCTTCCTCAGCGGGGCTAAGGTGGAGTCCCAGATAGAGGAGGTGCGTGGTGCTCCACGCAAAAGGTGTCATCTCCTCCGGCAGGGAGTCCACCCACCACTGACCCACCAGGAGACTGGAACATTTCTCCCAATTGATCCTCGCGGATGATGCAGCAGAAAAGGTCTGCTGGCAGTCGCGCATCCTCCACAAGTCAATGGGATCTGTGACTGCGAGGAGCACGTCGTCGGCGTCAGCCAAGAGGACGAACCGCATGGCCGTCTCGTGCAGAGCCAATCCTGTCATCCTCCTGCGAAGCAGGCACAGGAACAGCTCCACGCAGATGGTGTACAATTGGCCGGACATGGGGCATCCCTGACGCACTCCTCTCCCAAAGCGAAGGGGCGCCGTCAAGGACCCGTTAACCTTAACTAGACACTCTGCGGCGGCGTATAAAAGTCGGACCTGTGCCACAAAATGCGGCCCGAGTCCGAAAGCGCGCAGAGTCCCGAAAAGGTATTCGTGATCCACCCTGTCGAACGCCTTCTCCTGATCGAGGGAGAGAAAGGCGACCAACTGACCAGTACTCTGGGAGAGATGGATCAGGTCCCGGACCAGGTGGATGTTGTCCTGGATGGACCGGCCCGGGACCGTGTAGGACTGGTCTGGGTGGATCATGTGGGCCAGCACGGAGCCCAGGCGGGTAGACATAGCCCGGGCAAAGATCTTATAATCCGTGCTGAGGAGGGAGACCGGACGCCAGTTTTTAAGCAGGCGGAGATCGCCCCTCTTCGGCCACGAGAGGGGCATCTCCCCGATTGCCAGGCTTTCCCCGAGGGCCCGTGAGTAATCATCCCCCAGGATGTCCCAGAACGCCCTGAGGAACTCCACGACCAGCCCGTCCAGCCCCGGGGATTTGCCCCTCGAGAGCTGGTGGAGGGCACCGGTCAGCTCTGCCAACGTGAGCGGAGCCTCCACTCCTTCGGCGCCCTCCGGGCTGACCTGCGGCAGGTCATCCCACAAATCTCTGCGCGCATCCTCGCTGGACGGATCCCGAGAGAGCAACGCACTGAAATAAGTACGGACCAGGAGGCCCAATCCCTCCGGATCCGTGATGGAGGATCCGTCGTTGGCCAGCAGCTCAACAAGCTGCTTACGGACCCCCCACCATTTTTCCAGCAAGTAGAAGAAGGGTGAGGCGCGGTCCAAATCTTCCAGGATCTGGATCCGTGACCTCACGTACGCGCCTCGGGACCCTATGAGCTGCAGGTCCCTCAGCGCGCCCTTCTTTTCTTGATACGCCTGTCACAGGGCCAGATCCACGACGGCATGACTGAGGCGGGACTCCAAGTCGAGCATCGCCCTCTCTCGGCGCCCGACCTCGGCTTCCCGCCTCTTGGTCGACCCCTTCGCGTACTTCTTACAGACGACGCGGATGTGAGTCTTGCCCACATCCCACCATAGCCTCAAGGAGGGGAAGCCCCCCTGCTTCCTTCTCCAGTCGGTTCAGAATCGACGGAATGTGTCCCAGAATCGCTCGTCCTCCAGCAGCCGGTTGTTAAAGTGCCAGTACGCGGATTCCGCCCACACCGGTGGTCCGAGCACAGCACCAGCCGCATGAAGGCCACTGAGACGTGGGAGACGTAGGCCTGCGAAAAGTAGAGGCGGTCGATTCGGGACCCTCCTCCTCCAGACCTCTACGTGAAGGCGCTGGAGTCGGGATGGAGATTCCGCCAGACGTCCACCAAGTTGAGGGAGCTGATCAGTTCCCTCAACTTCTCCACCGACGCTTGGCTGCGCTGGGGACCGGAGCGATCCCCCACCTCGAGGGTGCAGTTAAAATCCCCCCCAAGGATGATGCACTCGCCGCTATCGATGGAGCTCAAGAGAGCGGACACTTCTTCAAAGAAGCGGGCTTGCAACACGCCGGGCCTGGGCGCGTACACGTTCACAAAGTGGAGCGGCACGCTACCCAGGCGAACGGCGAGGTGGAGCAAGCGGCCCGGCACTAGCTCCTTGACCCCCAAGATCTATGGCTGAAAAGCCAGGGCCAACAAGATAGCCACCCCACTAGAAATAGGGGTGAGGTGACTCATGTAGACCCCACCCTGCCACTCCAGGAGCCAGGTGGCTTCGTCTCCCGGAACGGTGTGGGTTTCCTGCAGAAAGCTCACTGCGTATCTCCCTTCCCTGAGGACTGAGAGATTGTGAAATCTGCGGTGAGACCCCCTGCTGCCGTTGATGTTGAGGCTGGCTATGGTTATCTTCATGTCAAAGGTACTTAAAACCCGTCACCAACACCTCAGTGTGAGGAGGGAGTGGAAGTGCACCTGGCCCTCCACTCCCCCAGCAACCCATTGAGGAACACATTAAAACGGCGCCTCTCAACCAGTTTCACGCCTGCACCCATGCCCGCTTTCTTGATGTTGGCACGGACGGACTGGATGATTAGCGCCAGACTCGACCAACGGCCGAGGGCCAGCTGAACTTTATCGCGGCAACCCCTGCAAGCCACGAGGAAATCTCGGAGTTCTGCCGTGGGGATGAGAGGTGACTCAGTGGGAGGCACGAGGGACTCCACCACCACACTAGTAATGGAATAAGTTTGTCCTCCTTGCCCCACACCGAGTCCCCATCCTCCTCTGGGTCATCACCGCCAGCGACCGACACCCACCACACACGGTGGGGCGGACGTCCCGGCCGCGCCAGCTGGTCCCACCTCCGTCACGATCCCACCCCCAGGATCGATGGCGGAGAAGTCCTCTCTGGGTTCTACTGTTAAACTAGAGCCTGTGGGCGCCAGCGATTCCCGACTCCGGAAATCCAGCCGGAGCCAAGACCGGAGGCGGAGAGAGGAGGCCATCTCCTGCTCCGACAGCACCCACAGGCCCAGCAGATGGGGCAGCATTTTCGGTTATAACCGGGTTGGGTGTCTCCTGGATGGTGGTGGACTCCGGCTGGGACGGCCGACCCTTTGGGGCCTTGCCCTCCCCTCCCTCAGGGCACCCGACCCAGTGGCAGTGGCAGAATGGGCTCCCCCACCACTAGCAGGGCCCCACTTACTCCTTCAGGAGGGGCCTCATGTACAGGGGCCTTCCCCTCCCCTCCATCCTGAGGGGTAGGGAGCTCCTGCCCAGACTTTGCTGCCTTGATGATGGTGGTGGCAGGGGGAACCTGGAGACCCAAAACAGGAGACGGCTCCCCTCCAACAGATGGGCCCTGCACCTCATGGCCCTGTGTTACTTCTGTGGAGGGTGCCTTCTCTTTTCCCAGTTGGGCGCGGAGGCTCAGAGACCTCCATGTCATCAGAGGCCTCCGCCTTCGCACTCTTTTTTTTTTAGTCACCCTAGGCCTGAGCCCAGCCCTGGAGCAAGTGGGCTCCCTGAGATCAGGCCTTGGGCTGAGCTCAGGTTCGGGTCATGTCAATGTTACTAGGGGACACGTCTCTTGATGTTTATTTTTCCTCCGCGCCTTCCTTCCACCTGGATGGGCACTCCCCACCCCGCCAGAGGCCGTGAAGATCACAGCCTCCGGAACCAATTGAATGGTGTCTGGTGGAGGTGTAGGGCGGGGTGGGAGGAGGTGCAGCGGCGCCACCCTGGGCTGCCGAGGTGGAGTTGGCAGCCGGGAGGTTGGGGCAGTTCTTAGGAACATGCCCCACCCCCTTGCAGACATGGTACCGCAGCCCATCCAAGGTCCAGAAGACGCAGTAGGCCGTCCCCTGGAACTCTACATTGAAATGGCCATCTGTGACCTCCTCCCACACCAGCTGCATGAATAGCTGGCAGCGGAAGGAGTACACGTGCCAGAGGCTGTTCTCCCGAAGACCGAGCAGGACTGGGGTGAGCCCCATCTTTACCTCCCCCAGATGGTGCAGGTGGGGAAGGAGGAGCTCACCAGGAATGAAGGGTGGGACATTCGATAGAATGATCCTTTGCGCAGTGGCCTCCAGGGGGTCCACTGGCAGAAAGGTCCCGCCCACGGTGAATTCCTTGCTCAGAGCCAGGGATACCGCCCACTCGGTCTTCAGGAAAAACACCGCCTTCCCATACATTTTTGAGACAGCAACAATGGCCGAAGGGCCGACAACCTCGGCCATTGCCTTTACGCATGCCTCTATTGACATGTTCGGGTGGACGTAGCTCTTGACCCCATGCTTCGATGCTATTAATGCAAATGGTGATGGGGCAACAGGTGCAGCTGCAGCAGCCGTAGCAGCATATGTGCAGGAAGGCCCCGCCACCGGCGAAGAGGGGCTTGCCATGGGGTTGCAGAGCTACGCCCACCCCCAAGAAACAAAGCACACAACAGTTTCCTCTTTAACTCAAGCAATATGATGGGGGGTGGGAGGATGGGAGTAGAGGAGTATAGGGCTGAAAAGGACAAGGAGAGGAGAGGATAGGTGGCCGAGTGATGGAAGGGAGAGAACAGCTGCGAGGATGTTACAGTTCAATTGGTGATTGGAGCACCTTGCTGCAGAGTTTACAGTCCAGTCTTCCAGTTAGGGGAGGGCTCTTCGCCCGGGTTGGCTAGAGCCGCCCGGTTCTCTCCCTTTTCTGCTGTCGTAGATAGTCTTCAGCCGGGCAGCTCCAGCCGTCCCGAGCCACACAGTTGGGGGTGGGGAGGGAGCCCCTTTTGTGCAGGATGGCAGATAAACACAAGAGCAAATACAAGGGCTCCCTATAGAATTTGGCAGCCCCACCCCTGGATCTTCCGGTGCCTCCTCCCTCCCCCCAACAGTCCAAACAACCAACAGTTCTCTGGTGCTCCAACACCCACCTCTCCAAAATGACTTGCAGGTCTTCTTTGTCTTGGAATAAAGTACACAGTTCCACAGTAAATGCAGCTGTCTCCACTCTACAGACATCTCTTTAGTTACTCCACTCCAGTTGCAGTTGCAGCAACACAGATGCAGCTGCTCCCCTTGATTGCAGGCAGGAAGTGCTTCCCAATTTGTCCAGCCAATCCCAGTGCGGTACCTGTCCTGGGAGTGTTTGCTGGGACAATGTAGAGGGAGCTTGACATTGTATTTAACATTTTTTTAAAGCAAAGATGCTTTATTAGTACACCAACACATTACGTAATACAAAAGACATCAGCTTCAAAGTAATAGAATGCTGGAAACACTTAGCCAGCACCTGTGTGTTAATATTCCAGGTTGGTAACCCATGCTGTTCACGCCCTGGGAGTGTTTGATGGGACAGTGTAGAGGGAGCTTTACTCTGTGTCTTATTTTTTA
The DNA here is from genome assembly GCF_036365525.1 of Heterodontus francisci. Taxonomy (NCBI): domain Eukaryota; kingdom Metazoa; phylum Chordata; class Chondrichthyes; order Heterodontiformes; family Heterodontidae; genus Heterodontus; species Heterodontus francisci. The sequence goes on from NC_090402.1 coordinate 50,478,604, forward strand.
TTCTTTCATGGGATGTGGGCATCACTGGCAAGGCTAGTATTTGTTGCCCTATCCTAATTTCCCTTGAGAAGGTTGCCTTCTTGAACTGCTGCAGTCCAACTGGTGCAGGTACACCCACAGTGCTGCTAGGGAGGAAGTTCCAAGATTTTGACCCAGCGACAGTGAAGGAACGGCGATATAGGTCCAAGTCAGGATGGTGTGTGATTTGGAGGGGAACTTGCAGGTGGTGGTGTTCCTATTCATCTGCTGCCTTTGTCCTTCCAGGTGGTCGAGGTCACCAGTTTGGAAGTTACTGTTGAAGGAGTGCATCTTGTAGATGGTACATACTGCTGCCACTGTGTACCAGTGGTGGAGGGAGTGGATATTTAAGGTTGTGCATGGAGTGCCAATCAAGCGTCCTGCTTTGTCCTGGATGATGTCAAGCTTCCTGAGTGTTGTTAGAGCTGCACTCATCCAGGCCATTGGAGAGTAATCCATCACACCCCTGACTTTTACCTTGTAAGTGGTGGTTAGGCTCTGGGGGGATAGGAGGTGAGTTACTCACTGCAGAATTCCCAGCCTCTGACCTGCTCTTGTTGCCACAATATTTATGTGGCTGCTCCAGTTCAGTTTCTGGTCCATGGTAACCCCCAGGATGTTGATAGTGGAGGACTCAGTGATGGTAATGCTGTTAAATGTCAAGGGGAGATGTTTAGATTCTCTCTTGTTGGAGATCGTCATTGCCTGGCCCTTGTGTGGTGTGAATGTTACTTGCCACTTTTCAGCCCATGTCTGAATGTTGTCCAGGTCTTGCTGCATTTGGACATGGGCTGCTTCAGTATCTGAGGAGTTGTGAATGGTAGTGAACATAGTTCAGTCATCAGTGGACATCACCACTTCTGACCTTATGATAGAGGGAAGGTTATTGATGAAGCAGCTGAAGATGTTTGGGCCTAGGACTCTGCCCTGAGGAACTCCTGCAGCGATATCCTGGAACTGAGATGATAGACCTCCAACAATCATAACCATCTTCCTTTGTGCTAGGTATGACTCCAACCAGTGGAGAGTTTTCCCCTGAATCCCATTGACTTCAGTTTGGCTAGGGCTCCTTGATGCCATACCCAGTCAAATGCTGCCTTGATATCCATGGCAATTACTCTCACTTCATACAGTCATAGAGTCATAGAGTTATACAGCACAGAAACAGGCCCTTTGGCTCATTGTGGCTGTGCTGGCCATCAAGCACCTAATTTTCTCCGGGTGCTCCGGTTTCCTCCCACAAGCCAAAAGACTTGCAGGTTGATAGGTAAATTGGCTATTATAAATTGTCACTAGTATAAGTAGGTGATAGGGACAGGTGGGGATGTTTGGTAGAAATATGGGATTAGTGTAGGATTAGTATAAATGGGTGGTTGATATTCGGCACAGACTCGGTGGGCCGAAGGGCCTGTTTCAGTGCTGTATCTCTAATCAATCAATCAAAAACTATTCTAGTCCCATTTTCCAGCACTTGGCCCGTAGCCTTGTACACTATGGCGTTTCAAGTGGTCATCTAAATACTTCTTAAATGTTGTGAGGGTACCTGCCTCTACCATCCCTTCAGGCAGTGCATTCCAGATTCCAACCACCCTCTGGGTGAAAAATGTTTTCCTCAAATCCCCTCTAAACCTCCTGCCCCTGACCTTAAATCTATGCCCCCAGGTTATTGACCACTCCGTTAAGGGAAAAAGTCTCTTCCTATCTAACCTATCAATGCCCCTCATAATTTTGTATACCTCAATCAGGTCTCCCCTCATCCTTCTCTGTTCTAAGGAAAGCAACCCTAGCCTTTTCAGTCTCTCTTCAAAGCTGAAATGCTCCAGCCCAGGCAACATCCTGGTGAACCTCCTCTGCATCTTCTCCAGTGCAATCACATCCTTCCTATAGTGTGGTGCCCAGAACTGTACACAGTACTTCAGCTGTGGCCTAACTGGCATTTTATACAGCTCCATCATAACCTCCAGGCTCTTATATTCTATGCCTTGGCTAATAAAGGCAAGTATCCCATATGTCTTCCTAACCACCTTATCTACCTGTGCTGCTGCCTTCAGTGATCTTTGGACAAGTTCACCAAGGTCCTACTTCCATTATATATTCCCTTATATATATTATATATTTATTATGCATTCCCTTGACTTGTTAGTACTCCCAAAATGCATCACCTTACACTTCTCAGGATTAAATTCCATTTGCCACTGCTCTGCCCACCTTACCAGCCCATCCATATTGTCCTGTAATCTAAGGCTTTCCTCCTCACTATTTACGACACCACCAATTTTCGTGTCATCTGCAAACTTACTTATCATACCTCCTATATTCACGTCTAAATCATTAATGTACACTGCAAACAGCAAGTGTCCCAGCGCCGATCCCTGTGGTACACCACTGGTCACAGGCTTCCACTCGCAAAAACAATCCTTGACCATTACCCTCTGCCTCCTGCCACTAAGCCAATTTTGGATCCAATTTGCCAAATTGCCCTGGATCCCATTCCACCTTCTTAAACAATCTCCCATGCAGGAACTTATCAAAAGCCTTACTGAAGTCCATGTAGACTACATCAACTGCTTTACCCTCATCTACATATCTAGTCACCTCCTCGAAAAATTCAATCAAGTTAGTTAGACACGATCTCCCCGTGACAAAGCCATGCTGACTATCCCTGATTAATCCTTGCCTCTCCAAGTGGAGATTAATCCTGTCCCTCTGAAATTTTTCCAATAGTTTCCCTACTACTGATATTAGACTCACCGGCCTGTAATTACCTGATTTATCCCTGCTACACTTCTTGAATAATGGCACCACTTTCACTGTCCTCCAGTTCTCTGGTACCTCTCCCGTGGCCAGAGAGGATTTGAAAATTTGTGTCAGAGCCTCTGCTATCACGCCCCTTGCCTCACATAACAGCCTGGGATACATCTCATCTGGGCTTGGGGATTTATCCACTTTTAAGCCTGCTAAAACAGCTAATACTTCCTCCCTTTCAATGCTAATATGTTCAAGTATATCGCAATCCCCCTCCCTGATCTCTACACCTACATTGTCCTTCTCCACAGTGAACACAGATGAAAAGTAATCATTTAAAACCTCACCTATGTCCTCCGCCTCCACACACCGATTGCCACTTTGGTCCCTAATGGGCCCTACTCTTTCCCTGGTTATCCTCTTGCCCTTAATGTACTTATAAAACCCCTTAGGATTTTCCTTTATCTTGCCTGCCAATATTTTTTTCATGTCCCCTCTTCGCTCTCCTAATTACTTTTTTAAGTACCCCCTATACTCCTCTAATGCCTCCCCTGTTTTCAGTGCTCCGAATCTGCCATAAGCCTCCTTTTTTTCCTGATCCAATACTCTATATTCCTTATCACTTATCTAACATGTGCTGTACTTGCCCTGGGAGTGTTTGGTGCTGATACTCATGACCTGAATGAAAGTGTTCATTAATGTGTCTTACTTTGATGTACAGAATGCAGTACCTCCCAAACAGTCTATAAATAAAGTCTTGTTTGATTTGTTGCTGAGCAACCTTCATTACCCAGTGCATCTGTTGAGATTGGAAAGTGACTTAATCTGGGTGTGGATGCGACAGTTAGGATGGGTCTATTTATAAATGATAGTGGCGTGACTGGGTTATGGTGAGATCGGCAAAATCCCAAACTATGCTAACGGTCAAGTGCTGAGGGAGTTTGCACATATTTGATCGAATGTAATGAGGACTTGCCAGGTTTCCTGTCTCTGGTCACTGCGCTAGGAGTCCTGCCAGAGGGGGCATGTGTATGGGCACCAGGAGAGGAGTGGGCACACCAGGATTTACTTGTACTTTTTTCAATGTAGTATACTGTATTCGCTGCTCACAGTATGGTCTCCTCTACATTGGGGAGACCAAGCGCAGACTGGGTGACTGCTTTGTGGAACATCTCCGCTCAGTCCGCAAGCAGGACCCTGAGCTTCCGGTTGCTTGCCATTTCAACACTCCCCCCTGCTCTCATGCTCACATCTCTGTCCTGGGATTGCTGCAGTGTTCCAGTGAACATCAACGCAAGCTCGAGGAACAGCATCTCATCTACCGATTAGGCACACTACAGCCTGCCGGACTGAACATTGAGTTCAATAATTTCAGAGCATGACAGCCCCCCATTTTACTTTCATTTTTAGTTATTTTTTTCTTCCTTATTTTTACATTCTTTTTTACATTTTTTACAATCTTTTTTTTTGCATTTAGTTCATTTCATCTTAGTTTGTTCACCCACTGTTTTTTTTCAGGTTTGCACTTGCTGCTGTTCAATATTCAGTGTATTAACACCTAATCTGTACTAATGCTTTGTCTTTCAACACACCATTAACATATTTTTTTAGATTAGATTAGATTAGAGATACAGCACTGAAACAGGCCCTTCGGCCCACCGAGTCTGTGCCGACCATCAACCACCCATTTATACTAATCCTACACTAATCCCATGTTCCTACCAAACATCCCCACCTGTCCCTATCCCACCTGTCCCTATATTTCCCTTCCACCTACCTATACTAGTGACAATTTATAATGGCCAATTTACCTACCAACCTGCACCTCCGGAGCACCCGGAGAAAACCCACGCAGACACAGGGAGAACTTGCAAACTCCACACAGGCAGTACCCAGAATCGAACCCGGGTCCCTGGAGCTGTGAGGCTGCAGTGCTAACCACTGCGCCACTGTGCCGCCCTCCGTGACCGTGCCTGTGCTCCGTGACCTTTTGGTTAGCTATGTGGCCTGGTCCAATCTAGACCTCCTTTGTTATCTCTTGCCCCACCCCCACCTCACTTGCTTATAACCTGTGACTTTTCTAATATTTGTCAGTTCCGATGAAGGGTCACTGACCCGAAACGTTAACTCTGCTTCTCTTTAGACATGATGCTGCCAGACCTGCTGAGTGGTTCTAACATTTCTTGTTTTTATTTCAGATTTCCAGCATCCGCAGTATTTTGCTTTTCTTATAGATATAAAGTGTACCAGTATATTGTGTGTGTATATTTATAAAATGTATATCTATGACATATGAGTGTGCGTACGTGTGAATTTATATAGATAAACAGATATAAATATGTCGCTACATAAACACACATAGACTGTCCGCTGATACCTGGTGCTGCTTTGAAGAGGGTGCTGTAGCTTCAGTATCAGTCCTCTGACTTAATTAGTGCCATATCCCTGTTCTGTTTAACACCATGGCCCTCTATTTACTTCCCTCTCTTTGGAGCATTTCACCCTGCATCCCAAGTGGTCAGGTTAGAAGTGGGGCAGGAGTGTGAGCTCTGAGCCCTGGTTATTGGAGGTGCTGCTAATGAGACCGAGGGTGATATGGCACCTGACCTCGTGTGGCCCAATTCTCAACACATCTCTTTTTCCACTGAGCTTCTCAGTGTCAGGTTGGCCGAGTGCTGTAACTGACTGAAATAGTTGTGGGTTCAAACTTAGCATATCAGTCTAAGCTGGCATCCAGTGCAATGCCGAGGGAGTGCTACACTGTTGTAGGTGTTGTTTTTCAGACATTAGGTGGATGTAAAAGGTCCCATGGCACAATTTCAAAGAAGAGCAGAGGAGTACAGCTCGGTGTCATAGCCAATATCTATCCTTCAATCAAACTCACTGATATAGATCATCTGGTTATTATCTCATTGCTACTTGTGGCATCTTTCTGTACACAAATTGGTTGTCAAGTTTCCTATATTACAACAGTGACTACACTTCAAAAGTACAGAATTGACTTTAAATTGCTATAAGATGTTCTGAGATTATGTAAGACATTATATACATGCAAGTTCTTATTTCTTCTAAGGGGAAAAACAGCTTTGCATTAAGAGCACTTGTGAGCCTGGTATAAACAGATACATTTTTAAAGAAAAGATTTTCCCTGCTGAATTGCACAAGATGAGACTCTTCCCTGAGCACAAGGCTCTGCATAGCTGAGGAACTGGCCTGGCCTGTTTGAGTATATTAATGCAAGCTGGAGAAAACCAATAAAAAAGAAACTGGCACATTTAGGAATTTTATAAATAAGCACAGAGATTGCACAAATAGAGATGTGATGATCAGTTTGTGACAGTTAATAGATAGGTCACAGGTAGAGTACTGTGTACAGGTAGGTCACAGGTAGAATACTGTGTGCAGGTAGGTCACAGGTAGAGTACTGTGTACAGGTAGAGTACTGTGTACAGGTAGGTCACAGGTAGAGTACTGTGTACAGGTAGAGTACTGTGTACAGGTAGGTCACAGGTAGAGTACTGTGTACAGGTAGAGTACTGTGTACAGGTAGGTCACAGGTAGAATACTGTGTGCAGGTAGGTCACAGGTAGAGTACTGTGTACAGGTAGAGTACTGTGTACAGGTAGGTCACAGGTAGAATACTGTCTGCAGGTAGGTCACAGGTAGAATACTCATTGCAGGTAGTTGCAGGTAGTTTCCTGTTTGTAGGTAGGTCTCAGCTAAGGCTCTGTATACATGTAGGTCACATGTAGAGTACTGTGTGTACGTGTACATTACAGGTACACTACTATGTACAGGTAAGTCTGAGGTTGAGTACCCATGTGCAGGTAGGTCACAGGTGGAGCACTCTGCACAGGTAGGTCACAGGTTGAATATATGTGCAGGTAGGTTACAGATAGAGTACTGCGTGAGTAGGTAGGTCACAGGTAGAGCACAGTATGCACATGTAGGTCACAGGTAGGCTACTGTGTACAGGTAGGTCACAGGTAGAGTACTGTGTACAGGTAGAGTACTGTGTACAGGTAGGTCACAGGTAGAGTGCTGTGTACAGGTAGAGTACTGTGTACAGGTAGGTCACAGGTAGAGTACTGTGTACAGGTAGGTCACAGGTAGAATACTGTGTGCAGGTAGGTCACAGGTAGAGTACTGTGTACAGGTAGAGTACTGTGTACAGGTAGGTCACAGGTAGAATACTGTCTGCAGGTAGGTCACAGGTAGAATACTCATTGCAGGTAGTTGCAGGTAGTTTCCTGTTTGTAGGTAGGTCTCAGCTAAGGCTCTGTATACATGTAGGTCACATGTAGAGTACTGTGTGTACGTGTACATTACAGGTACACTACTATGTACAGGTAAGTCTGAGGTTGAGTACCCATGTGCAGGTAGGTCACAGGTGGAGCACTCTGCACAGGTAGGTCACAGGTTGAATATATGTGCAGGTAGGTTACAGATAGAGTACTGCGTGAGTAGGTAGGTCACAGGTAGAGCACAGTATGCACATGTAGGTCACAGGTAGGCTACTGTGTACAGGTAGGTCGCAGATAGCATACTGTGTTCAAGAAGATTATAGGTAGAGTGTAAGTACAAGTAGGTGGAAATATGATGTTGTGGTGATAACGCAGACCTGGCTCAATGAAGGGCAGGACTGGGTACTAACTATTCCTGTATGTAAGGTATTTAGGAAAGATAAGGAAGGAAAGAAAGGAGGATGGGTAGCAGTATTATTTAAGGAGAAAATTACGAGAACATTACAGTGCTGGAGAGAGAGGATGTCCAAGAGGGGACAAGGACAGAATGTATTTGGTTAGAATTTAGCAACATCAGAGGTACCATTATATTGTTGGGTGCATTCTATAGGCCACCAACTAGTGGGTAAGGTATAGAGGAATAAATTTTCAAGGCAATTACAGAGCGGTGCAAGAATTATAGAGTAGTTACAAGGGGGGATTTTAATTATCATAGTATAGACTGGGATAGTAATAGTGTAAAGGACAGAGAGGGGCAAGAGTTTCTGGAGTATGTTTAGGAGAATTTTCTACAACAACTTATATTTATATAGCACCTTCAATGTAATAAAACGTTCCAAGGCGCTTTACAGGAGCATTATAAAACAACGTATGGCACCGAGCCACACAAGGAGATATCAGGTCAGATGGCAAAAGCTTGGTCAAAGAGGTAGGTTTTAAGGAGCGTCTTAAAGGAGCAAAGCGAGGTGGGGAGGCAGAAAGGTGTAAGGAGGATAGTCCAGAGCTTGGAGCCTAGGCAACTCAAGGCACAGCCAACAATGGTGGAGCAATTAAAATTAGGGATGCACAAGAGGTTAGAATTAGAGCAGCAAAGATATGTTGGAGAGTTGTGGGGCTGGAGGAGATTACAGAGATAGGGAGGGGTGAGGCCATGGAGGGGTTTGAAAAAAAGAGATGAGAATTTTAAAATCAAGGCGTTGCTTGACCGGGAGCCAATGTAGGTCAGTGAGCACAGAGGTGATAGGGGAACGAGACTTGGTGTGAGTTAAGACATGGGCAGCAGAGATTTGGATGACCTCAAGTTTACAGAGAGTAGAATGTGGCAGACCAGCCAGGAGTGTGTTGGAATCATCAAGTCTAGAGATAACAACGGCACAAATGAGGGTTTCAGCAGTAGATGAGCTGAGACAGGGTGAAGTGTGGCAATGTTACAGAGGTGGAAATAAGCAGTCTTAGTGACAGCATGAATATGAGGTCAGAAGCTCATCTCGGGGTCAAATGTGACACCAAGGTTATGAATAGACTGGCTTAATCTTAGACTGGAGAGGAATGGAATTGGTAGCTAGGGAATGGAGATTGGAGCAGGGACTGAAAACAATGGCTTCAGTCTTCCCAATATTTACCACCAGTTGTGCCTTTGTTATCTCTAGACTTGATGATTCCAACACACTCCTGGCTGGTCTGCCACATTCTACTCTCTGTAAACTTGAGGTCATCCAAATCTCTGCTGCCCATGTCTTAACTCACACCAATGTGGAAGGAGGCATTGCTCGATCTGGTTTCTGGGGAATGAGGTGGGTCAGGTGGATTAAGTGGCAGTGAGGAACATTTAGGGGACAGTGACCATAGCATCATAAGGTTTAGGTGAGCTATGGAAAAGGACAAAGAGCAATACAGAGTAAAACTAATAAATTGCAGGATGGCCAATTTCAATGGAGTGAGAACGGATCTGGCCAAAGTAAATTGGAATCAAAAAATGGCAGCAAAACTGTAACTGGACAATGGGCTGCCTTTAAAGCAACATTAGTTCAGCTACGGTCAAGTTACATTCCCAGGAGGGAGAAAGGTAGGGCAAACAAATCCAGAATTCACTAGATGATGAAAGAGATAAAGAGTAAGATGAAGCAGGAAAAGGGTGCGTATGACAGATGTCAGGTTGATAATACAATTGAGTATCATATAGAATATAGTAGGTTCAGAGGGGAAGTTAAAAATAAGAGAAGCGAAGAAAGAGTATGAGATGAAACTTGCGGCTAACATAAAAGGAATCCAAAAGTCTTCTATGGGAATATAAACAATAAAAGGGTGGTAAAAGGAGGATTGGGGCCGATTAGGGACCTAAATGGGGATTTATACATGGCGGCAAAGGGCATGACTGAGATACTAAATGAATACTTTGCATCTGTCTTTACCAAGGAAGAAGATGCTGCCCAAGTCATAGTGAAAGAGGAGGTAGTTGAGACACTGGGTGAGCTAAAAAAATGATAAAGAGGAGGCATTAGATAGGCTGTCTGGACTTAAAGCAGATAAGTCATCAGGACTGGATGAGTTACATTCAAGGATACTGAAGGAAGTAAGGGTGGAAATTGTGGAGGCCCTGGCCATTATCTTCCAATCCTGCTTCGATACAGGAATGGTACCAGAGGACTGGAGAACTGCAAATGTTACACCTTTGTTCAAAAGGGTGTAAGAATAAGCCCTGCAAATACAGGCCAAAAAGTTTAACCTCGGTGGTGGGAAAACTTTTAGAAACAATAATTCAGCACAACATTGACAGTCACTTGGACAAATGTAGATTTATTAAGGGCAAACTGTGTTTAACTAACTCATTTGAGTTTTTTGAGGAAGTAACAGAAAGGGTTGATGAGGGTAATGCAGTTGATGTGGTGTATATGGAGTTCCAAAAGGCATTTGATAAAGTGCCACATAACAGGCTTGTCAACAAAATTAGAGCCCATGGAATAAAAGGGACAGTAGCAGCATGGATATGAAATTGGCTGAGTGACAGGAAACAGAGTAGTGGTGAATGGTTGTTTTTCAGACTGGAGGAAGGTGTTTGGTGGGGTTCCACAGGGGTCAATGTTAGGACCCTTGCTTTTCTTGATATATATTGATGATCTAGACTTGGGTGCATAGGGCACAATTTCAAAATTAACAGATGACACAAAACTTAGAAGAATTGTGAACTGTGAGCTGGAGAGTGATAAACTTCAAGAGGACATAGACAGGCTGATGGAATGGGCGCATATGTGACAGATGAAATGTATTGCAGAGAAGTGTGAAGTGATTCATTTTGGTAGGAAGAATGAGGAGAGGCAATATAAATTAAAGGATACAAATCTAAAGGGGATGCAGGAACAGAGGGAGCTGGGGTTATATGTGCACAAATCATTGAAGGTTGCAGATCAGGTTGAGAAAGCAGATAATAAAGCATACAGGATCCTGGGCTTTATAAATAGGGTCATAGAGTAGAAAAATAAGGAAGTTATGATAAACCTGCATAAAACACTGGTTCAGCCTCAACTGGAGTCTTGTGTCGAGCTCTGGGCACCACACTTTAGGAAAGATGTGAAGGCATTAGAGAGAGTGCAGAAAAGATTCACAAGAATCATTCTTGGGATGAGGAAGTTCAGCTACGTGGATAGGCTGGAGAAGCTGGGGTTGTTCTTCTTGGAGAAGAAAAGATTAAGAGGAGACTTGATTGAGGTCTTCATAATCATGAGGGGTCTGGATAGAGTAGATAGGGAGAAACTATTCCCATTAGTGGAAGGATCCAGAACCAGAGGACACTGATTTAAGGTGGTTGCCAAAAGAAGCCACGGCGATACGGGGAAAAGCTTTTTTACACAGCGAGTGATTAGGATCTGGAATGCACTGCCTGAGAGTGTGGTGGAGGCAGGTTCAATTGAGATCTTCAAAAGAGAATTGAATAATTAACTGAAGAGAAAAAAATCTGCAAGCTACGAGGAAAAGGCAGGTGATCAGGACGAGATGAGTTGCTCTTGCAGAGAGCCAGCATGGACATGATGGGCTGAATGGCCACCTTCTGTGCTGTAACCAATCTATGATAGGTCAAAGGTAAAGTGTGCAGGTAGATCACAGTTAGAGTACTGTGTACAGCTAGGTCACAGGTGGAGCATTCTGTACAGGTAGCCATAGGTAGAATATAGGATGTAGGATACAGATAGAATACTGTGTACATGTACATCACAGGTAGAGTGGGATGTGGGTGTCACTGGCTAGTCCAGCATTTATTGCCCATCCCTAATTGCCCTTAATTGAGTGGCTTGCTAGGCCATTTCAGAGGGCATTTAAGAGTCAACCACATTCTTGTGGGTCTGGAGTCACATGTAGGCCAATCCAGGTAAGGACAGCAGATTTCCTTCCCTAAAGGGCATTAGTGTAAAGGTAGGTCTTGGGTAGAGCACTGTGTACAGGTAGGTCACAGCTTGAGTACTGTGTGTAAAGGTAGATTACTGTGTGTAGGTATGTCACAGGTAGAATACTGTGTTCAAGTAAGTCACAGGTAGAGCACAGTGTGTAGGTAGGTCACAGGTAAGATTCTGTTTGCAGTAAGTCACATGTAGAGTATTAGATGTACGTATATCACAGGTAGGAGTACTATGCACAGGTAGGTCCGAGATAGAGCACTCTGTACAGGTAGGTCACAAGTAGAATATACATACAGGTAGGTCTTAGGTCGAGTACTGTGTACAGATATGTCTCAGGTAGAGTACTGAGCATACATGTACGTTACAGATAGACTACTATGTACAAATAAGTCTTAGGTCAAGACTTTGTGTGGATAGGTCACAAGTAGAGTACTGTGTACATGTAGTCACAGATAGAGTAGTGTGTGAAGATAAGTCATAAGTAGAGGACTGTGTGTTGATAGGTCACAGGTAAAGTAATGTGTACAGCTAGATCACAGGTAGAGTACTCTGTGTAGGTAAGACACAGGTTGATTACTGTGTACATTTAGGTCACAGGTATGCCATGGTGTAAAGATAGTTCACAGCAAGGGAATTATGTGTAGGGATGTCACAGTTGTATTGCAATGTTCAGGTAGATCACTGGGAGAGCAATATGTTCAGGTAGATCACAGGTAGAGCAATGTGTTCAGGTAGATCACAGGTAGAGCAATGTGTTCAGGTAGATGACAGGTAGAGCAATGTGTTCAAGTAGATCACAGGTAGAGCAATGTGTTCAGGTAGATCACTGGGAGAGCAATGTGTTCAGGTAGATCAAAGGGAAATCAATGTGTTCAAGTAGATCACAGGGAAAGCAATGTGTTCAGGTAGATCACTGGGAGAGCAATATGTTCATGTAGATCACAGGTAGAGCAATGTGTTCAGGTAGATGACAGGTAGAGCAATGTGTTCAAGTAGATCACAGGTAGAGCAATGTGTTCAGGTAGATCACTGGGAGAGCAATGTGTTCAGGTAGATCAAAGGGAAAGCAATGTGTTCAAGTAGATCACAGGGAAAGCAATGTGTTCAGGTAGATCACAGGTAGAGCAATGTGTTCAGGTAGATCACAGGGAAAGCAATGTGTTCAGGTAGATCACAGATAGAGCAATGTGTTCAGGTAGATCACTGGGAAAGCAATGTGTTCAAGTAGATCACTGGGAAAGCAATGTGTTTAGGTAGATCACAGGGAAAGCAATGTGTTCAGGTAGATCACAGATAGAGCAATGTGTTCAGGTAGATCACTGGGAAAGCAATGTGTTCAGGTAGATCACAGATAGAGCAATGTGTTCAGGTAGATCACTGGGAAAGCAATGTGTTTAGGTAGATCACAGGGAAAGCAATGTGTTCAGGTAGATCACAGATAGAGCAATGTGTTCAGGTAGATCACTAGGAAAGCAATGTGTTCAAGAAGATCACAGGGAAAGCAATGAGTTCAAGAAGATCACAGGGAAAGCAATGAGTTCAGGTAGATCACAGGGAAAGCAATGTGTTCAGGTAGATCACAGATAGAGCAATGTGTTCAGGTAGATCACTGGGAGATCAATGTGTTCAGGTAGATCACAAATAGAGCAATGTGTTCAGGTAGATCACTGGGAAAGCAATGTGTTCAGGTAGATCACAAATAGAGCAATGTGTTCAGGTAGATCACTGGGAGATCAATGTGTTCAGGTAGATCACAGATAGAGCAATGTGTTCAGGTAGATCACTGGGAGATCAATGTGTTCAAGCAGATCACAGGGAAAGCAATGTGTTCAGGTAGATCACAGATAGAGCAATGTGTTCAGGTAGATCACTGGGAGATCAATGTGTTCAAGCAGATCACAGGGAAAGCAATGTGTTCAGGTAGATCACAGATAGAGCAATGTGTTCAGGTAGATCACTGGGAGATCAATGTGTTCAAGCAGATCACAGGGAAAGCAATGTGTTCAGGTAGATCACAGATAGAGCAATGTGTTCAGGTAGATCACTGGGAGATCAATGTGTTCAATAGATCACAGGGAAAGCAATGTGTTCAGGTAGATCACTGGGAGATCAATGTGTTCAAGCAGATCACAGGGAAAGCAATGTGTTCAGGTAGATCACAGGTAGAGCAATGTGTTCAGGTAGATCACTGGGAAAGCAATGTGTTCAATAGATCACAGGGAAAGCAATGTGTTCAGGTAGATCACTGGGAGATCAATGTGTTCAAGCAGATCACAGGGAAAGCAATGTGTTCAGGTAGATCACAGATAGAGCAATGTGTTCAGGTAGATCACTGGGAGATCAATGTGTTCAAGCAGATCACAGGGAAAGCAATGTGTTCAGGTAGATCACAGGTAGAGCAATGTGTTCAGGTAGATCACTGGGAGATCAATGTGTTCAAGCAGATCACAGGGAAAGCAATGTGTTCAGGTAGATCACAGATAGAGCAATGTGTTCAAGTAGATCACAGCTAGAGCAATGTGTTCAGGTAGATCACAGGTAGATCAATGTGTTCAAGCAGATCACAGGTAGAGCAATGTGTTCAGGTAGATCACAGATAGAGCAATGTGTTCAAGTAGATCACAGGTAGAGCAATGTGTTCAGGTAGATCACAGATAGAGCAATGTGTTCAAGTAGATCACAGGTAGATCAATGTGTTCAAGCAGATCACAGGTAGAGCAACGTGTTCTGGTAGATCACAGATAGAGCAATGTGTTCAAGTAGATCACAGGTAGAGCAATGTGTTCAGGTAGATCACAGGTAGAGCAATGTGTTCAAGCAGATCACAGGTAGAGCAATATGTTCAGGCAGATCACAGGTAGAGCAATGTGTTCAAGCAGATCACAGGTAGAGCAATGTGTTCAGGTAGATCACAGGTAGAGCAATGTGTTCAAGCAGATCACAGGTAGAGCAATGTGTTCAAGTAGATCACAGGGAAAGCAATGTGTTCAGGTAGATCACAGGTAGAGCGATGTGTTCAGGTAGATCACAGGGAAAGCAATGTGTTCAAGGAGATCACAGGTAGAGCAATGTGCTCAGGTAGATCACAGGTAGAGCAATGTGTTCAGGTAGATCACAGGGAAAGCAATGTGTTCAAGTAGATCACTGGGAGATCAATGTGTTCAGGTAGATCACAGGGAAAGCAATGTGTTCAAGAAGATCACAGGTAGAGCAATGTGTTCAGGTAGATCACAGGGAAAGCAATGTGTTCAAATAGATCACTGGGAGATCAATGTGTTCAGGTAAATCACTGGGAAAGCAATGTGTTCAAGTAAATCACTGGGAGATCAATGTGTTCAGGTAGATCAAAGGGAAAGCATTGTGTTCAGGTAGATCACAGGTAGAGCAATGTGTTCAGGTAGATCACTGGGAAAGCAATGTGTTCAGGTAGATCACAGGTAGAGCAATGTGTTCAGGTAGATCACTGGGAAAGCAATGTGTTCAGGTAGATCACAGGGAAAGCAATGTGTTCAGGTAGATCACTGGGAGATCAATGTGTTCAGGTAGATCACAGGGAAAGCAATGTGTTCAGGTAGATCACAGGTAGAGCAATGTGTTCAGGTAGATCACTGGGAGATCAATGTGTTCAGGTAGATCACAGGGAAAGCAATGTGTTCAGGTAGATCACAGGGAAAGCAATGTGTTCAGGTAGATCACAGGTAGAGCAATGTGTTCAGGTAGATCAAAGGGAAAGCAATGTGTTTAGGTAGATCACAGGTCGAGCAATGTGTTCAGGTAGATCACAGGTAGATAACTGCTGTTGGCTCCCCATTTTGGAAAGGGGAGAGCGAGGAAGAGACAACAACAACAGCAACTAGAATTAACAATATCAGCTTCGAAGGAGGAAGAGGGAGATAAAGGTAAAGCTCTACAGAAAGATGTGGGTACTTGGTGCACTTTTCAATAAAGAATATTACTTGTAGGTGAGGAGTGGAAAGAAGACAGAAGCTGGAAGATTGTGAGTGTTTGCTTCTGAAGATTGACTCTGTCACACACATTAATACACCCCCCTCTTTCATGGCCTGGTCTGGGACAGCTAAAGCTGCCTGGGTGAAGTTTCCAGTAATCTCATTGATAATAGCTGGTGGGTGTCCATGCTGGGCAGTACTGGCTGTCCCATGTGAAGACATCTCCTCCCTCCCAGCAGGAAGGTCACTAGCAGAGACGTTAATAATCTCCACGAGGTGCACACCGACAGCGTGCACCCAGCGAGCCTGACTTTGAGTGGTGACCCCATCCCTGTAATCGCCCTCCTCCCTCCTTTCTTTCCAACTCTGAGAGGCAGCCCACATGACTTTGGTTGTCTCTTGAATTTATTTATTTTGTAGATTTAGAACTGAACAGACGGGAGGAAGCCCCTCTCTGTCTCAAAGTGGGAGAGGTGGTTTTGCTTTTTGCAAACTCTCTTCTGTGCAGAAGGTGGCTGTAATTATTAACACTGGGCCGAGGAGTGGGTGTAGCTTGTGAAATAGCAAATGGTGGCTTCATCTACATCGATGGCGGGCTCTGCAAGGGCCTACCCAGGAGTGGCTGCTTCAGTTACTCCTGCTGCTCTGTCAACATTCACTCTATTCACAACAAAACATTGGGTGAAGAGCAACACCCCAACATGATGATCGAGGTGTGAGTTAAAGACATGGCTGGGTTTGTTGGCTCTTCAGCCATTGTAGCCGCTTCAAACATTGTTCAGGAAGACCGTGTTCTTCCTGCACACCAAGTGGGTGATGCTCCTGGTCCTTGAAAGGGGGCTCCCAGAGGGCGGGACCTTCCTGCTGGGTGGATCCTCTTGAGGCCACTGTGCAGCGGATCGTCATCTCAAACATCCCGTCCTTTATCCGAGGTGAGCTCCTCCTCCCCTGCCTTCGCCAACTGGGGAAGGTGAGGTCGAGGATAGTGCCAAACCCGCTCGGCTTCAGAGACACCAGCCTCCGGCACGTCGTCTCCGTCTGGCACCAGGTCTTTGTGGAGATGACATGGGAGGAGGACATGGAGGGTGGTTTCTCCATCCAGCAGCAGGGGGTCGCCTGCCGTATCTTCTGGACATCAGACGGTGTGTGGTGCCATGCCTGCAAGGAGGTGGGGCATGTATGAAAAAACTGCCCTGCCTCCTGGGCTGTCAAAATAAGCCAAGCTGGGGCTACTGTCCCTCCCCACACTCCCATTCCTGTGTCTGTACCCTTGGACATGCAGTCAGCGTCGGTGGCCAGTGTCATCGTGGGCACCAGCAGGGAGGGAAGAGGGGAGTGTCTAGACAGAAAGAAGGCATGGAGAAAAGACAAGCACCCCAGGGCAAGCCACCACCGATAACGCAAACCTGGCACCGTGCGTTCCTGCCTGCGATCCCGTGATCGCATGCGATCTTGCACCTGCGACTGCTCCCAAGCCCATGACTGTTCTGGTGGTGTATTTACATCCTGCAGCCAAGCTTGGGTGCAAGAGAGAGGGAGCGGCAGAGATGGAGGCATCAACAGACATGGGGATCTCCCTCTTATCACATCTCTCCGATAAGAAAAGAAGGAGGTGCCGCTTCTCGGAAGAGAAGGGAAGCTCAGAAAAGAGACATCCTTCCTTACAAGAGGAATCAGTGCCCCTCGTAGGTTGTACCATTCCCCAACAAACCCTCCCCCACCTCCACACACTGTCAGGGGGAGTCATCCATTCCTTGGGAGGGGCAGGCAGATCTTTCTGTCCGGCCTGCACCTCCCGGGGGAGTTGGGGGGTGTGGGAGGTGGTTGAGAGGGAAGCCCTGCCTGAGGGGCAGAGGATCCATCTGGTATAACCCAGTCACTCTGGTCCCCAGGTCAGGCGTCCTGGAGGTTAAGGTGGGCAAGGCTGATGAGGTTGAGCTTACCCGGCTACCTAACTCAGCCACTATCGTACCGACGTCTCCCAGGAGCTGCTCAACCACTGGTAATAAAAAGGCCCCACACATTGGGTCACTGAGTGGTGGCGGATGAGGAAAGACCCCATCCTCTGTCTCTGACTTTGGTGTGGGAGGTACTGGTGTTGGAATTGGAGCTTTTCCCTGTGCTACCATACAGCCCGGTGCCTGAGGCAGAGTGGGGCTCAGAGCACCTGCTGCCCTCTGGTCTAGACCCACCAGAGGATCTCAGGGAGGACCCCTCTGCTGTCGACCCTGGGGGCGAGTTAGTGACAGAGCTAGGCGAACTGGTGCCACTGAGCTGCCTGCTGCACCCTGGGAGGTGGGCGGGTCAGTCACTAACAGCAACGACTCAGATGACTGGGTGACTGCGTAGAGGGCACCGCGGGTAATTTGGAGTTCATTGCCAGTGAGGCGCAGAAGGATCCCGTGCCCCATACTGAGTCACACCTCAGCCCCCTTGCAAAACTCTAGGTGTTCCTGGCTGATTGCTTGGACTGTAACAAGGTCCAGCTGGTTCTTGACCAGCTGCGCTGCTTGTTAGTTCTGTCTGCTCTGCTCTAAAGATCACGGGCATGAGCAAGGACATGAGCCAACTGGAGCTGAGCTGGCTCAAGGCATTCCTCACTGGACTGCTGAGGGAGTGAAGGATCACGAGTGACTCCACTCCCTTCCCACACTAGGGTGTAAGTGGTGATTGCACGAGATGCTAGCCATGAAGACAACCATAGCCAGCCTCTACATTCTTGGCAGCAGAGAGGCACACCATAGATTTCTCAACTTCTAGCTCAATAAGGAGGGGGTTATGTGGTGCGTTTCTTGTAGAAAACCCACACTGTTCCGGGTGACAAGGCAAGGAGGGGTCTCCATGAGCCACCTCACCTCCAATTCAGGCGGGCTGGCTTTCTTGCCGTCCCCGCATTTTCAGCCAGAGATTTTGGGGGTGTTAAGGAAGCTGTACTGGGCCACTTGCTTCATCTCACCGTCTCCTGGGGGAATGTTTCACTTCATCTAATGAACGTGTTCACTCCCCAGGCCAGCATTTAGCAAGTGTGCTTCTATGAAGAAGTGTCTGCTCACCTTGGCTTCATTGATGCTGAAGAGTGCGTCATCCTCAGGGAGGATTTCAACTGACCCTCAAGGCAATGGAGAGGTTGAGGGACCTCTCCAGGGCCCCATACACCCGGGCGGTGATGGTAAGGGTGAGGGACCGCTCCGGGATCCTGTGCGGACGGGTGGTAATGGACAGGGTGAAGGATACTCCAGTATCTCGTACACCCAGGCACCGATGGGGAAGTTAAGGGACCTGGTCAGACCCTACGACTTGGAGGACCTCTGGTGAAATCTCCATCCCAACTCCAGCGCTTTCGTTTTTGAGCGGTCAGGAGGAGGAAGGCCCAGGATTGCCCACCTTTACATTTCTTGGGGGTATGTCTCCTGTATTTCAGTGGTTTCTGTGTGGCTGGTGCTGAGCTCGGACTACCGCCTGCTGTGGGCAGAGCTGGTTCTGCTCCCGGCGAAGGTGGGGTTTATATTCTGGGATTTTAACAACCTGTTGCTGGAGGTTGAGTGGTTTCGGGATTCATTCTGTTGATTTTGGGCCAACTGGAGAAGGAAGGAGGAGGCTTTTCCCTCCTTGATGAACAAGTCCCCAGGGCTGAATGGTCTGACTGTGGAGTTTCACAGGACATTCTGGGACATCCAGAGGGGGTGTCAATACATGGGTCCTGTGAGAAAGTCTAGCAACCAGGAAGATGCCCCTCTTTTTGAGCAGGGCCTCATTGTCCGGCTCCCCAAGAGGGGTGATCTCCCCCTGCTTAAGAACTGGCCGCCAGTCTCCATCCACATCGAGGACTATAGGATCTTTGCCAGGGCCATGTCTGCCCGCCTTGGCACTGTGCTGGCCCACATGATCCACCCTGACCAGTCCTACACAGTCCCAGGCCGGACAGTCCATGACAACATTCACTTGGTGCAGGACCTGTTCCACCATTCCCAGATGGCTGATCTGTTGATCACTTTCCTTTCACTGGATCCGGTGAAGGGATTCAGGGTGGATCGCAAATACTTAGTCGGGATTCTGCGGGCATTTGGGCTTGGGATACATTTTGTTGTCTGGATCCGACTTCTGTATGTCGTCGCAGGGTGTCTGATTAAGGTTAACGGGGCCTTGACGGTGCCTCTTCACCCTGGGAGACAAGTGTGTCAGGGTGCCCCATGTCTGGCCAGTTATATGCCACCTGCGTAAAGCTTTTCCTGTGCCTCTTATGAAGGAGGTTGACAGGACTAGCTCTGCACGGGCCAGTCATGGAGGTCATCCTCTTGGCTTACGCAAATGATGTGCTCCCCATGGTCATGGATCCCAGTGACGTGCGGAGAATATGCAAGTGTCAGCAGGTCTACTTTGCAGCATCCTCCACTAGGATCAACTGGAAGAAACGTTCTGGACTCTGGCTGGGTCACTGATGGCTGGACTCCCTACTGGAGGAGCTCAGGCCTTTTGCATGGAGCACCACCCACATCCTCTTCCTGGGAGTCTATTGTGGCCCTGCCGAGGAAGCCTGGCCAGCAAACTGGCAACAGCTGGAGGACAAGCTTGCCGAGAGTGTGGACAGGGTGTTATGAAAGTGCTTTCAATTTTTAATATTTTGTGAAGACTCGTGTTTTAAAATTGTGGAAAAGGATGCCTTTGGATGACTGAAGAGATTACACAGATGCTGGATTTTTTTTTTAAAGTCACTGGAAGGACTTTGGGACTTGGTTTAGAAATACACTACTGGAAGTCACATGTCTTCAGCTAAGTAAAAGGTAAGAGCCTTGGTGATTAGGGGGAGTTGTTTACAGAGAAGTGACATGTCAAGATTTATGGTGTCAAGAGTTGGTTTCGTTTTGAATATTGTTTTGAGTCAGTTAGGGGTCAGCTTGCTAAGAGAGAAGACACCAGTTTTTCTTTTCTCCACCTCTCTGAGGAACCCTGAGAATCCAGTGTGATAGCTGAAACCCCTGATGGCGCTTTTCTCCTGGAAAGCCTGCCAGACTAAACCTTAACGTCGCCTGAAGAGAATTGCTCCAAAAAGATCCAAGTGACAGCTGTCTACACATATTTGGGATGCCAGATTAAAGGGACAACTGATATCATTCCATTTCTTCTCCTTTTCCTTCAAGAATTGACAAGTATTTGACCAAAGTTTTTTTTGTCTTTTTTGTGAAGCGATCTCTGCTTGGAAAACTTGTTATTTTCTTTAACTGGTGTGTGTGCGTGTGTGTGTTGGGCTAAGTTAGAAGGGAACTTTCATATTTCAATCTGTGTGTTAATGCTTTGCATCTTTACCGATTACATCTTGTTTTATAATAAATTGATAATTTTGTTGTTTATTAAAGAAACCCGGTTGGTGGATTTTATTCTGAAATAAAAATAGAGTATATAATTGGCCGTATCGGTAACTGGGTAAACATTTAAATATATGTTGTGACCCATGGAGAAGAGGAACTAGAGAAAGACAGTGCACTCCTCCAGCCTTGGTCATAACAAGGGCTTCTCTGAGTATTATCCTATGGTGGTCAAGCGCAGGTCATAAACCAAGTGGTGCCCGCGATGGTGTGGTACCAGTTGGTCACTTTGATCCCTCCCCCTGAGTATGTCACCAAGATACAGAAGAAGCTCATCGACTTCTCCTGGGACAAGTGGTGCACAGGGTCTCTGCCTCAGTGCTGAGTCTCTCACTTAGGGAGGGAGGTCTGGCTCTGGTGTGCCTTGGCAGCCAGGCAGTGACTTTCCGCCTTCAGACCCTGCAGAGATATCTATATGCCGAGCATCCTCCTGGGTGGTAAGCACTGTTAATGTATTTCTTCCGCCAACTGCACGGCCTCAATCACGACATGCAGCTCCTGTTTATAAACCTGGGGGGGGGGAACTCCACATTTCCTTGTGGGACTACCTGTCTTTTACCAGGAACTGATCAGGGTCTGGAACATGGCTACTTCCAGCCGGAGCTCTCCCCAATCCGGAGTGGTGGCTATCTGTCAGGAGCCGCTGTTCAGGAATCCGTACCTCCATCAGTACGGGTTTGTGTGGATAGCGGAGGAGAGGGCTCTGGCTGCCAAAGGTGTCCAAAGCTGGAGATGTTCTGGATGGTGGAGGAGTGGGCTCTACGTCACCGGAGGAATTAGCATGACGTGCCTCCTTGGATGGCATCCGGCTTGCGACCAAAGCTATCGAGATGCTTAAAGTGCCGCTAGGCCCGGACTGCTCTCGGTATATCTTTTTTTAAAAATTCATTCATGGGATGTGGGCATCACTGGCCAGGCCAGTATTTATTGCCCATCCCTAATTGCCCTTGAGAAGGTGGTGGTGAGCTGCCTTCTTGAACCACTGCAGTCCATGTGGGGTAGGTACACCCACAGTGTTGAAAGGGAGGGAGTTCCAGGATTTTGACCCAGTGACAGTGAAGGAACGGCGTTATAGTTCCAAGTCAGGATGGTGTGTGACTTGGAGGGGAACTTGCAGGTGGTGCTGTTCCCATGCATCTGCTGCTCTTGTTCTTCTAGTTGGTAGAGGTCGTGGGTTTGGAAGATGCTGTCTAAGGAGCCTGGGTGCATTGCTGCAGTGCATCTTGTAGATGGTACACACTACTGCCACTGGGCGGCAGTGTAGGAGGGTGTGAATGTTTGTAGATGGGGTGCCAATCAAGCGGGCTGCTTTGTCCTGGATGGTGTCGAACTTCTTGAGTGTTGTTGGAGCTGCACCCATCCAAGCAAGTGGAGAGTATTCCATCACACCCCTGACTTGTGCCTTGTAGATGATGGACAGGCTTTGGAGAGTCAGAAGGTGAGTTACTCGCCACAGGATTCCTAGCCTCTGACCTGCTTTTGTAGCCATGGTATTTATATGGCTACTCCAGTTCAGTTTCTGGTTAATGGTAGCCCCTAGGATGTTGATAGTGGTGGATTCAGTGATGGTAATGCCATTGACTGTCAAGGGGAGATGGTTAGATTCTCTCTTGTTGGAGATGGTCATTTCCTGGCACTTGTGTGGTGCGAATGTTACTTGCCACATATCAGCCCAAGCCTGGATATTGTCCAAGTCTTGCTGCATCTCTACATGGACTGCTTCAGTATCTGAGGAGTCGCGAATGGTGCTTAACATCGTGCAATCATCAGCGAACATCCCCACTTCTGACCTTATGATTGAAGGAAGGTCATTGATGAAGCAGCTGAAGATGGATGGGCCTAGGACGTCGAGGCAGCTCGAGCATATGGAGCACTCATATCCGAGCTGACCATTGTCTGGCTGGGATTTCTCATTGACAACAGGTCCCGAAACCTCCCTTGGGAGCCTCAGCCCACAACCTGAGCTGTCTCTCAGAAATCCCCTCTGTGCCATTCCACTCTGGGTGGAAGGGTTTTCTGTATAGCCTGCTCTTGCACACCTTCCATTTCCTCGCCCTCATTGGCTATTAGGACACGCCATGGCATTCCGGCCTGCCATCCAGAGGAAGCGGGGATCCCCGGCGGGACACTGTCTACTCTGGAGTCCTTCCTTGGTCCATTGGGGATTTGGTTGCATGTGGTAGTCCTGTGCCTATTATGTCGATTCACAGACTCCCGGACCACCTATAATATCTGCAGCCTGGAGGAGTCCATGTTTGACATCTACGTTCAGTTTGAGAGTTTGCAGCCCCTCTTCCATTATCTGAGGGGGATGCTCCTCAATTTCTGGCTGCACTTCAGTCCCAAGCTCCTGATCTTTGGCCAGCTGGAGTAGAGGGGAATAGGCAGATTAGATAACGTCCTCCTGAGACTGCTGCTGGGCTTGACCAAGGAGGACATCAACAGGTCCAAGAAGCAGGCGGTCGAGGGGGTTGTTCGGTCTGACTGCCTGCCTCTCTTCTGCGTTTGTGTCTGCGCCCGGGTGCCCCTGGAGAGGGAGCACACAATGTCCTGCAGCACACTTGAGGCCTTCCGTGACAGTGGGCACCAGGAGACTGGAGTGCTTCATCACCCCTGGAAATATCATCTGAATTTGATTTTGTCAATTTCCTTTAACTTTATTTTTTTTCTTCCAGTTTATTCGTGCCTGTGGCCTTTTACACAGGGACAGTCATCATCTTCATTTCAATGATTGATTCAGAAACCTGTCAATCGTGATTCATAGATCTTGAAGAGAGAAAAGCGGGGGTGGGGGGGAGGGGGGGGGGTAATTTGTTTTGCTCTTTGCTTCCATATTTGGAGGGAGAAGAGAGGAAGAGACAACAATAACAACAAGAATGAACAACATCTGCTTAGAAGGAAGGAGAGAGAGAGACCAACTTTTACAGCAATAAGGGTCTAAGGGGTATGCAATGGGCAGGGTGTGTATTGGGTGGCATGTGTAACAGGCAGAATTTAATGTGATACCAGTCCGCTACTACCTGTTTTATGACCCGCTCAGTCTGGATTTTGCCCCACTGTGGGACTATGTCCACCAGAGCGGTGAAGAAATCGTCAAGGGTTCTGATGGCATGGACGGGAAATGACTCATTTCTCTAGTTGGGAAGTCAAAGGCTGTCAACTTAAAATTGGCACGGAGAAAGTAAGAGTGGGATGAGCGGTTGGGAGAACTTGCCCACATCGGGGAATGGTTGAGGCAGAGCCCATTGCACCTTTTAAAGAAAGAGCAAAGAGATATTTGAAAATGAGGAAGAGACAGGGTTATCTGGAGAGTGTGGGGCAGTGCAAATTGTGTTCACAGAATCATGCATCACAGAAGGAGGCCATTCGGCCCAATGTGCCTCTGCCTGCTCTTTCCCAATAGCCCTGCAGATTTTTCCACTTCAAATATATATTGCAATTCCCTTTTAAAAGCTTTGGGTTGTATCAGTGAAGGAATGGCACAGACACAATGGGCCGAGTGGCCTCCCTTTGAGCTGGAAACGCCTGGGGTTCAAAGATTGATTCTGTTGTTACATTGGCTGTTTTGAAATTCAGTTTTTTTTTAAAGCAGGAAGTAGTGCTAAATTTAATCAGATACTAACATTACTGAAAGAACCTACTGTTAACGAAACTGGCAGTGAACTGGGTTTATTGTTGCTAATGATTGACTACCCTGAGTGTTTCAATCCAGGCACCGTAACCTGGTGTCCTCTTATTGGACGAGGAGTTTGTTTTTAACAGATTATTGTCCTTTTTGCACCATTTTCAGAGAGAGAAAAGTAGGTTCTGTCTGTCGGCAAAATTCATATTTCCACATGATGTAAAGTCAAGTCACACACTGAACTTCACAAGTGGAGGAAAATTGCACAATGAAATGAGTTTGTGACTGGGAAGAAGGCCAAGCTTTTCTGTCATTGATCTCCAGTGCCTAATCCCTCTCCTTCTGCATTGAACATCCTGCACATTTTAATTTCCTTCACATTTTTGTCTTGTTTGTTTGACCCTTGAGTATAAACACACACCTTCCTGATGCAGGACAGGCTGCAGCTCACCAGCTAGGGTTTTTAACCCAGCTTTTCGAAACGGCGAGAGAGGTAAAATGATCAGTGTTTACCCCTCTCTGGGGTCTGAATGATTGGGACTCAGCAAGTTCCTGCAAGATCTGCAGAGCTGACTGGATAATTACAGAGGTGATAGGCCATTCAGCCCATCTTAACCCATTCAGTCAGGGAGACCCAACAGTCCCCGCCTTATCGCACCAACTATTTCTTGAATGAGTTGACTGGTATTGCACCCACCATTCTGGCTGGACGTTTATTTCACACGTTAAGAAGAATTTTCTGATCTAGTAACGTGCAGTTTGGGCCTTTTTCTGCTCGTCTGACTCCTACAGTTCAATTTAAAGTGATATTCCAGATTAATGTTTTCTATACCTTAACCGTCAGGTCAGGTGGTAAAACCTGTTGCTGTAATGAAAGTCGCTGGCACTACCTGTGACTCGTCAATTCCTGGTGGCTGGCACCAGGTAAACCAGGCCACCCCTAGAAAATGCCAATGGCCTTGTGTGGCTGAGCCCTGAAGAAGGGGAGCAGGACCCCACTCCCCCATTGAAGAAATGCCACCAAAAGGTGGAACAAGCTAATGTCTGAAGTAGCCAGCAGATTACGAACAATAACACAGTAAGAGTATGGAGTAGATCAATGAAAGAATGACTGAGGACAGACGGATATACACCACCAGGTTACAAACCACTCCCTTAAAACCAAAAAAGCAGGTATGGAGGACAATATCTGGGGCTCCAACCATTCACGGCTGACAATGCAGCTAATGGAGATGATGGTGAACAGTCTCATATACACCTCGATGGAATCACTTCTCAGACATCCCATTTCCAGGCTGAGTGAGGTGGGGATGCACATGGTGAGCTCCTGGACTCCAGCTGGAACTTTGCCAGAGTGAGCGGGGTGAAGTATCTGGCAGACTAGCAGCTGCCAAACGGCTGCAGCCAGCACTGGTATCCAGGTTTACCGATCCCTGTACCTGAATCCTGTGTATTTGGGTATCATGATATCGGTACCTGAATCCTGTGTATTCAGGTATTCTGATCCCTGTTCCTGAATCCTGTGTATTCGGGTATACTGATTCCTGTGCCTGAATCCTGTGTATTCGGGTATACTGATTCCTGCACCTGAATCCTGTGTATTCGGGTATACTGATTCCTGTTCCTGAATCCTGTGTATTTGGGTAAACTGATTCCTGTACTTGAATCCTGTGTATTCGGGTATACTGATTCCTGTTCCTGAATCCTGTGTATTCGGGTATACTGATTCCTGTTTCTGAATCCTGTGTATTCGGGTATACTGATCTCTGTTCCTGAATCCTGCGTATTCGGGTATACTGATTCCTGTACATGATTCCTGTGTACCTGAATCCAGTGTATTCGGGTATACTGATTCCTGTTCCTGAATCCTGTGTATTCGGGTATACTGATCTCTGTTCCTGAATCCTGTGTATTCGGGTATACTGATCCCTGTTCCTGAATCCTGTGTATTCGGGTATACTGATTCCTGTATCTGAATCCTGTGTATTCGGGTCTACTGATTCCTGTACTTGAATCCTGTGTATTCGGGTATACTGATTCCTGTTCCTGAATCCTGTGTATTCGGGTATACTGATTCCTGTTCCTGAATCCTGTGTATTCAGGTATTCTGATCCCTGTTCCTGAATCTTGTGTATTCGGGTATACTGATATCGGTACCTGAATCCTGTGTATTCAGGTATACTGATCCCTGTTCCTGAATCCTGTGTATTCGGGTGTACTGATTCCTGTACATGAATCCTGTGCATTTGGGTATACTGATTCCTGTATCTGAATCCTGTGTATTCGGGTCTACTGATTCCTGTACTTGAATCCTGTGTATTCGGGTATACTGATTCCTGTTCCTGAATCCTGTGTATTCGGGTATACTGATTCCTGTTTCTGAATCCTGTGTATTCGGGTATACTGATCTCTGTTCCTGAATCCTGCGTATTCGGGTATACTGATTCCTGTACATGATTCCTGTGTACCTGAATCCAGTGTATTCGGGTATACTGATTCCTGTTCCTGAATCCTGTGTATTCGGGTATACTGATCTCTGTTCCTGAATCCTGTGTATTCGGGTATACTGATCCCTGTACATGAATCCTGTGTATTCGGGTATACTGATCTCTGTACCTGAATCATGTGTATTTGGGTATACTGATCCCTGTACATGAATCCTTTGTATTCGGGTATACTGATTCCTGTACCTGAATCCTGTGTATTCGGGTATATTGATTCCTGTTCCTGAATCCTGTGTATTCGGGTCTACTGATTCCTGTACCTGAATCCTGTGTATTTGGGTACACTGATTCCTGTACCTGAATCCTGTGTATTCGGGTACACTGATCTCTGTACCTAAATCCTGTGTATTCGGTTATACTGATCCCTGTACCTGAATCCTGTATATTTGGGTCTACTGATTCCTGTACCTGAATCCTGTGTATTCAGGTATACTGATCCCTGTTCCTGAATCCTGTGTATTCGGGTGTACTGATTCCTGTACATGAATCCTGTGCATTTGGGTATACTGATTCCTGTATCTGAATCCTGTGTATTCGGGTCTACTGATTCCTGTACTTGAATCCTGTGTATTCGGGTATACTGATTCCTGTTCCTGAATCCTGTGTATTCGGGTATACTGATTCCTGTTCCTGAATCCTGTGTATTCGGGTATACTGATCTCTGTTCCTGAATCCTGCGTATTCGGGTATACTGATTCCTGTACATGATTCCTGTGTACCTGAATCCAGTGTATTCGGGTATACTGATTCCTGTTCCTGAATCCTGTGTATTCGGGTATACTGATCTCTGTTCCTGAATCCTGTGTATTCGGGTATACTGATCCCTGTACATGAATCCTGTGTATTCGGGTATACTGATCTCTGTACCTGAATCATGTGTATTTGGGTATACTGATCCCTGTACATGAATCCTTTGTATTCGGGTATACTGATTCCTGTACCTGAATCCTGTGTATTCGGGTATATTGATTCCTGTTCCTGAATCCTGTGTATTCGGGTCTACTGATTCCTGTACCTGAATCCTGTGTATTTGGGTACACTGATTCCTGTACCTGAATCCTGTGTATTCGGGTACACTGATCTCTGTACCTGAATCCTGTATATTTGGGTCTACTGATTCCTGTACCTGAATCCTGTGTATTGAGGTATTCTGATCCCTGTACCTGAATCCTGTGTATTGAGGTATTCTGATCCCTGTACCTGAATCCTGTATATTCGGGTATATTGATTCCTGTACCTGAATCCTGTGTATTCGGGTATACTGATCTCTGTTCCTGAATCCTGTGTATTCGGGTATACTGATTCCGGTACCTGCATCCTGTGCATTTGGGTATACTGATCTCTGTACCTGAATCATGTGTATTTGGGTATACTGATCCCTGTACATGAATCCTGTGTATTCGGGTATACTGATTCCAGTACCTGCATCCTGTGCATTTGGGTATACTGATCTCTGTACCTGAATCATGTGTATTTGGGTATACTGATCTCTGTACATGAATCCTGTGTATTCGGGTATACTGATTCCTGTACAGGAATCCTGTGTATTCGGTTATACTGATTCCTGTACATGAATCCTGTGTATTCGGGTATACTGATTCCTGTTCCTGAATCCTGTGTATTCGGGTATACTGTTTCCTGTTCCTGAATCCTGTGTATTCGGGTATACTGTTTCCTGTTCCTGAATCCTGTGTATTCGGGTATACTGACTCCTGTTCCTGAATCTTGTGTATTCGGGTATACTGATCCCTGTTCCTGAATCCTGTGTACGCGGGTATACTGACTCCTGTTCCTGAATCTTGTGTATTCGGGTATACTGATCCCTGTTCCTGAATCCTGTGTACGCGGGTATACTGATCCCTGTACCTAAATCCTTGTGGCCAGATCCTCAGGTGCTGAATATTAAAAAGATCTGCATCTCCACATGGCGTAACCTGGAGACTGTACTAATCAAACTGGATTCTATTTCTAGATCAGCCTGATGCTGAACAGTTTATCAGCAGCAATTACTTGAAGCTGAAATGTTCGCATTCACTTATCAAAGTTACAGATCATTTACCACACAGTCTGATAATGTGCAGCTGGTGTTAGTTTGGATTCAGCTTTCAGGCAGAA
The DNA here is from genome assembly GCF_036365525.1 of Heterodontus francisci. Classification (NCBI taxonomy): domain Eukaryota; kingdom Metazoa; phylum Chordata; class Chondrichthyes; order Heterodontiformes; family Heterodontidae; genus Heterodontus; species Heterodontus francisci. Next base: position 50,507,553 of record NC_090402.1, read on the forward strand.
TGCGATATGGGTGCCACTCCCTCCGACTCACTACCACTCCCTCTGACTCACCAAGCACCACAGCTTGGTGGGGATGTTAAGGAATGTGCCAAACCGTGCAGGGGCAAGGGGTGGGGCTGGTTCCAGTGAGCCCGGAGCAGTAGCTGGAGGTACTGGTATAAGTGGAGCTGGGAAGCTGTGGCATACTCACTGATGTGGAATAGCCCTGTCCAGTACACTTACACTTGCCCGTTTGCATGAGGCAATCCCAGTGTGGTGCACTGGAGCAGATAATCCCCAATGTAGCATGCTGTCTGGGTAAGCATGTCACACACTGTTGTAAAGAGCACAGGCTTGGTCTCTGCTCCAGCACAGCAACAGCTGGAGGCCTGCAGTTGGCCTCACTGCCTCTGGATTATGGACAGCTGTAAGGCTCCCTGTTCCTGATTGCCACCCACCGACTCCTGTCGTGGAGATCCAGCTGCATTATTCCTCCCAGAATGGGAATTGGAGGGGGAAATAGTGAAGAACCTTAACATTCCCATCCTTCTCCCCACACTGTCACCCAATGCCAGTATCAAATTTAACATGGAAGAATGATGGAATTTTCCCGCCAGAATGAAAGGTTTCCCACCACCTTTGGACGAATGCATGCCACAGTGCCAGTGTGTTATACGGACATACGGAAATGACGCGCAGGAATAGACCAGCTGGTCTATCAAGCCTGCCCCACACTCAGGATGCCTGGCACAGCAAATGCAGGCCCTTTCACCCTCCCACTGCCCCTCCACCACTACCTTCCGGAGACAGGCAACAAATCAGAAAAAGCTCAGGCCCAATAAAGGAAAGAAAATCTGGAAAGTTCCTTTCCTCCACCTCTCCCGCCACCTCCCCCGCCCAGGCCAATGAAACCAGTCCAGGAGATCAGAGGGACCAGGCGTGCATTAACTATGTGATGTCTGCGTTTCCCACACTGTATTCTGGGTCAGATTGCCCACTGAAGAACATCAAAACATACCAACTAGGAGCTGGAGGAGGCCATTTGGCCCCTCGAGCCTGCTCCAAACTTCAACAAAATCATGGCTGATCTACCTCAACTCCACCTTCCTGCACTATCCCCATATCCCTTAATTCCCTTAGCACCCAAAAACCTAGAGATCTCTGTCGTGAATATACTCAATGACTGGGCATTCCACAGCCCTCTGGGATAGAGAAATCCAAAGATTCACAACCCTTTGAGTGAAGACATTTCTCTTCATCTGAGTCCTAAATGGCCGTCTGCTTATTCTGAGACTGTGTCCCCGTGTTCTAGATTCCCCAGCCAGGTGAAACATTTTCTCAACATCTACCCTGTCAAGCCCCTTCAGAATTTAATATGTTTCTATGAGATCACTTCTCATTCTTCTAAACTCCAGGGAATATAGGCCTAGTCTACTTAACTTCACCTCGTGAGACAATCCCCTCCTCCCAAAATCAGTCTAGTGAACTTTTGTTGCACCCCCTCTGAGGCAAGTATGTCCTTCCTTGGGTAAGGAGACCAAAACCATACCCAGTACTCCAGGTGCTGTCTCGCCAAAGCCCTATATAATTGTAGTTATTTAGTGGCAGTTGGATCCACATTTAATACTATGATTCCTCCTCACCACATCTCCAGGTCAGGATTCCTTAGGCTGGCTTCTCCTCTGTGAATACTGCAAAAGGTCTTGCAATATGTGGATGGTGCAGCCCCTTGACCAAGATTTCCTTCCTGTCTGTCCCACTCACCACTGCTTCCTGGGGCCACCAAGGGGAAGGAGGTGGAAGGTCCCAGGAAGTGATGGCAAAGGCCTTGCCTGAGGTCCCCCATTTGGAAAGTGAGGATCTTTAATTGGCTTCCTCTTCCTCCAATTCAGACCTAGCACTTAGCTGCTGATGGCCCTGACGATAGTTGAGGTCTTCAGTATAAGTCTTGGTGGAGTCATCTGGATGATTCTGCTGCTCATAGCACCAAAAGGACTAGGAGGAGGCCATTCAGCCCCTTGAGCCTTTTCTGCTTTTCTCTCAGATCGTGCACCTCTACCTTGGTTATCTCTTCTGGGGCTGGGCTGACATTCCTGCTGACAGCAATGCTGGAATTCTCCGCATCGTGTTAGCCTACACCCTCTTGCTGATGGGAATCCTACCGGGAGCTCACTGTGAATTCCCAATGAGGCTCCCGGTCCAGGGAAATGGTTGAGGGTTTTGGGGCGGGGGGAGAGGGGTGGGGGGGAGGGAGGGCACTAATCTCACCATGCTGGAACTCCCATCTTGGACAGGAGAATAGTTTCCAGTGGGAAACAGCAGACCTTCACCCCACCCGTCCAGGCTAGATATGAATGAGGATGAAAGGACTCCCCTTCCCCTAACCCCCATCCCTCGGTTCCATTCCCTCTCCTCAGCTATTCTGTCCGAACCCCCTCCCCTTTGCCACACACACCCTTGGTGCCCCCCCCCCACTCCCCCCTCTCAGCATCCCCAATGTCATTGGGTCCCCTTTCTGCCAGGCTACATCCAATGGGCACAGTTAGATGGCACTGCCCGGGATGCCTCTACGTCTCACATGGTCTGGCGTGGCTTGACGTCGAGGGGTGTGAGGATGGGCTGGCAGCTCTGGGGCTCCATGCATGAGACAAAACCTGTGGAGAATCTGGTCCATTCAGCATCACTACCACCACCACCACCTCACCTGGCTTGAATCAAACTGCGAGGCAAAGGAGTTTCAAAACCTTTTGAACTGGGAAAGAGTAAGGCAAACACAGGAATATTGTAATCATTCCTTTTATTCCTAGTGTACGGTAACCAATGACAAATCTGTGGTTGTGCTCATTTCCCCATTGCGGAGTTGGTGAAACCATTACAGATGTAGCAATAAGAAGCATTCAGCACCTGGGATGCTAATACTTGCGGCAGTATGACTTCATCACATGCATGTTCCACACCTAATAATTAAAGTACATAGTATATAGATCACACCATTAAAATAAATATATCCCACGTGCAACTGGGGCAGGCCTGACACACATCACAGAGACTCCAGAAAGGACAAGGCTGAAAAAAACAGGATGCACAGGTTGGCAGATTCCTGATTCCACACAGTGGGCTCAGTGTTTGTTTTAAACACAGACATGCTTATCACCAAATCCACAAACGCCGAGGGTCCAGATGGTATTTACCCAGAATTCTGAAAAGCACTGACATCCAGAGTGAAGGGATGGGCGGTCACCATCTCCTCAGAAATGCTGGCAAACGGCAAAATTTCATCTACCTGGAGGGAGGCTTAAATAACTGCCCCCCATAAGCAGGGGGAGAATCGCAACGCTCGCAGCTACTGCCTGATCTCTTTACCTTGCACTTGTCACAAAGTGTTGGAGAGACTACTTCACCATAGACTAATCCCCATCATCAAGGCAAGCATCACTAAGGAGCAAGAGGGCTTCTGGAGCAGTCATAACTCCTGGAACCAGTACTAGCACTAACAACATACATCAAAGCATACAACTCAAGGCCACTGTGGCATTCGTGGACCTGACAGCAGCCAATGACTCATCATGGAGCTTTTCAAGCTCCCCACCATTTTACATTGCAGAACAACGAACCATCTTCTCAGTGCCATGCTTTGCAGTTGGTGCTTCTGAGTGTACACTGGCACTCAGAAGAGCAGATCTAGGACACTGCATAACAGACTGCCACAGGGAGTTATTCAACGTTTACACCAGTGATCTGTCCGAAACAGAGTCCCATATGTTAATGATACTGCCATTGGCTATGCAAAATGGGAATCTGTCTGCTACTGAGGAGATGCTGACCAGTTATTTACAGAGGATGGAGATCTACTGCTGCTGATGGTGACCTCGGCCAAACACTCAAAAGATCATCACTTCAACATTCCACCTCAACACCCGTCAAGCAAACTAAGCTTCAAAAGTCTGTTTTTGTGTGTAAACCATGCCAAAAACCCCTCCTATTTAGGTGTCACACTCAATGGCACCTTGTCATGTCGGCAGCCTTTCCAGGAAGAAACCAAAGAGTAGCGTCAGCCTAATCCAGAAATTCGCTGGATCCACATGGGGAGCATGTGCTCAAACCCTCCATAAGGCAGCCCTCAGCCTGGTTACTCTACAGTGGGGCACTGTTCTCTGACATGCCAATCAGTTCACATGTCAAATTCATCGAGGTCCAGCTGAACTCTACAACGCCCAGTTATCACTGGATTGTTTTTATTAACACCAACATCCTGGCTGCCTGTGCTTGCAAACATTACACCACCACACTGACACCACAAATATGCAATTTCTAGCGAAGACAACCACAACATCAGCAAAGACATGTCAATCCAGACTGACTTGAGCAACCTGCCACCAGACTGCCTTAAATCTAAAAGGTTCTTTGGACCATCAACGAAGCCCTTCAGCAATCTCTCCTCAGTCTTGATAACTGATAGCATGATGCTTGGAAAAACAGCAACAGACCAAATAGATTCCTGATAGAGGCCCCACATTGCAACTTGAAGGATCAAACCTTCTTCACAAACGGTGGACAACAATCAGCTGCCTCAGAACCGGTCATGGTAGATGCTGCGGGACGTCTCCATAGATGGACGCATCCCCATGGTGAGACACTGGAACTCTGAATCAGATCCTGGAGCATGTTACTGAACATTGCCCTCAGAGTAAATTCATGGGCAGTCTACAAGATATCCACAACTCTTATACTGGAAGCTTTGGCCTGGATAGCTGACTTAGATATTGATATTTGATTAGTCTTTTGTTACCTCCATGTGATAAAAGATGACACTCATATCTGGCAAGTGGGAGTGGGAGTTTGACCACTCCGTCCTCCAAACGCTCCTCCTATCTGCCGATGCCAGTGTGAGCCCAGGATGATTTTGGGGGGTGGGGGGTGCGGGAGGTCAGGCTTATTAATATGGGACAGGCGAGCTGCCAGGACTCTATGGTGCTGCCATTAGGCAGCTTGTCTTTCGGGAGGCTGAAGTGGAGGGAGATCCAGTAGGGTATAGGCTGATGAGGGCATGGGACAACACCTTAAAGAATGAAAGGAGGCAGGCTCAACAGGGAAGTTTTAAATTAAATTGGATTCAATGTTTTTAACATCTTTAGGTGCTGCCCATTACACTGTGCCTGGGACCTGCACCCAGTGACTGGCTCCAGAGACGACCCTGACTCCAGGAAGAAATTACCTCTTTCATTCAAAGTACAGGCCCTCTGACCTGCTGCAGAATTTGCATCCTATGCAAACGAGCCTATGTGCTTCTCGTATTCACCTCTGATAGAGGAGTGAACGGGTACAAACAACAAAAAGTGTCTGCTCGGTTATCAGACACAGAATGACTGGACAGATTACAAAGAAGATTACAGTCACCAGCAGCTCAATGATAGAAATAATCTTTATCACACTGGCCCGGGGTAAAGAAGAGAGCTGAGCCCTCAGTACAAGGCTACCCAACAGAACTAATGCTTTCAACAAAGAAAGTGGCTGTTAGGATACAACGTTTAACATCAAATTGTTAAGGATTGTACCACCTGACTTAACTGTGGGCAATGTGACTCCTGACTGACCAATGTTGTTCATTACAGGACTGACTCAGTGTGGATACTGTGATATAGGACAGGCCATTGTTGTGAGAGATATCTCCAGAGTGAGGGGGTGCCCAGAGTGAGGGAGTGTCCAGAGTGAGGGAGTGTCCAGAGTGAGGGGGTGTCTAGAGTGAGGGGTGAGGGGGTGCCCAGAGTGAGGGGGTGTCCAGAGTGAGGGAGTGCCCAGAGAGAGGGAGTGTCCAGAGAGAGGGAGTGTCCAGAGTGAGGGAGTGTCCAGGGTGAGGGGGTGCCCAGAGAGAGGGAGTGTCCAGAGTGAGGGAGTGTCCAGAGTGAGGGGGTGTCTAGAGTGAGGGGTGAGGGGGTGTCCAGAGTGAGGGGGTGCCAAGAGAGAGGGAGTGTCCAGAGTGAGGGAGTGTCCAGAGTGAGGGGATGCCCAGTGTGAAGGAGTGTTCAGTGTGAGGGGGTGCCCAGAGTGAGGGAGTGTCCAGAGTGAGGGGATGCCCAGTGTGAAGGAGTGTTCAGTGTGAGGGGGTGCCCAGAGTGAGGGAGTGTCCAGAGTGAGGGAGTGTCCAGGGTGAGGGAGTGTCCAGGGTGAGGGAGTGTCCAGAGTGAGGGGGTGCCCAGAGTGAGGGGGTGCCCAGAGTGAGGGAGTGTCCAGAGTGAGGGGGTGTCCAGAGTGAGGGAGTGTCCAGAGTGAGGGGGTGTCCAGAGTGAGGGAGTGTCCAGTGTGAGGGGGTGTCCAGAGTGAAGGGGTGTCCAGAGTGAGGGGGTGTCCAGAGTGAGGGAGTGTCCAGGGTGAGGGGGTGTCCAGAGTGAGGGAGTGTCCAGAGTGAGGGAGTGTCCAGGGTGAGGGGGTGTCCAGAGTGAGGGAGTGTCCAGGGTGAGGGGGTGTCCAGAGTGAGGGAGTGTCCAGAGTGAGGGGGTGCCCAGAGAGAGGGAGTGTCCAGGGTGAGGGGGTGTCCAGAGTGAGGGGGTGCCCAGAGTGAGGGGGTGTCCAGAGTGAGGGAGTGTCCAGAGTGAGGGGGTGCCCAGAGTGAGGGGGTGTCCAGAGTGAGGGGGTGCCCAGAGTGAGGGGGTGTCCAGAGTGAGGGAGTGTCCAGAGTGAGGGGGTGCCCAGAGTGAGGGGGTGTCCAGGGTGAGGGGGTGTCTAGAGTGAGGGAGTGTCCAGAGTGAGGGGGTGTCCAGGGTGAGGGGGTGTCCAGAGTGAGGGGGTGCCCAGAGTGAGGGGGTGTCCAGAGTGAGGGAGTGTCCAGAGTGAGGGGGTGCCCAGAGTGAGGGGGTGTCCAGGGTGAGGGGGTGTCTAGAGTGAGGGAGTGTCCAGAGTGAGGGGGTGTCCAGGGTGAGGGGGTGACCAGAGTGAGGGAGTGTCCAGAGTGAGGGGGTGTCCAGGGTGAGGGGGTGACCAGAGTGAGGGAGTGTCCAGAGTGAGGGGGTGTCCAGGGTGAGGGGGTGTCCAGAGTGAGGGAGTGTCCAGAGTGAGGGGGTGTCCAGGGTGAGGGGATTCCCAGAGTGAAGGGATGCCCTCCTGTTTATGGGTAATGCCATGGCTCCCTGACTGAAGATGGTATTCACTCTCACTTACTTTCATGGTGAAGTCACTGCAGCATTAACAAATATTCAACTGGACAGAAACTCAACAGGAGACAGACAGACATTGATTGTTGAGCTCGAGCTCCCCCTCCCCCTCCCCTTCCCTCCCCCTCCCCCTCCCCACAGAGACAATATAAATCAATGGCCCCTGAGCAGCCGGGTCTGGATTAGTGCAAAGAGTGGATTGGCCATTCACACAATGGCGATTACATACACACTCGTGCAACCAGTGAATAGCAGACTGACTGTTTCTGGAGACTGTGAACCTGCTCTACTCCACCTGAATTATTTTAGTGAAAGCATGATCCAGTGACATGAGACAGGTCGTCCAGTGAACCCTATCAAATCCCATGTTGTTGTCAGGTTGATGCACAGTGCGAGAATCTGGCACAGCTGCTCAACGCAACAAGTCTACTTTGGTGCCAACGTGCTTGCAGCCATGAACAGAGTACTGGTGGTTCCCAACTGAGTAATAGTTCAATTCCCTGGACAGCTCATTGAGCTGGGTGGTGTCCGGGTAGAATCCTTCTCTCATCATCTCTTCTAAGAAGCAGTCCTCTATGTGGGTCCTCTCCAGTAAGGTGAATGGTACAATATCTGCATGCTTCCAGAGTGGGTGGAAGTGGGTCAGCAAAGACTGGACAATGAAGAGGAGCTCTTCCGATTTTGTCTGCTGTGGCATCATACCACTGGAAGCATTCTGGAGAACAAACTTTGTTATTTCACCCTGTCCGTAGTTGCTGATTAAGACATACACAGCATTCAGGAACTCATTGGTCTGGTTAGGCTGAAAATAGTTTTGCAGGAAGTCTAACAGGGCCGGATGCATGAACTCCACCTCGTCGAAGATGAGCAGTGGGATCTTCTCCTCCTCCTCTGCCCGGTTGACCATGTCAGAGATGCCCCCTGCCAACTCCTGCTGGCAACTGGTGACATTGTCCTGTGTCGGGCAGTGATGCAGTACAAAGTACTGGTAAACCAGTCGGTCACTCAATACCGAGCGGAAGTGCTTAGCGAGCAGTCTTCCGACCAGGCTCTTTCCAACCCCGACTGGCCCATTGAGAGATAGGACCAGTGGTCTATTGTGAATGTGGGTGGCCAGATAGTCATTAAGCAAATCCATCAGACTGTCAATAGCGACTGCCTGTCCAAAAACCTCCCTCTTGAGTGTTTTCTCCAGCCCTGCCAAGTCATATTTGAGCACATTGTCATCCAGATTCTCAATAGCATTGTATATCTGGAAGAAAACGATAATGCTTAGCAGGAAAAGACAGTTCTTGGCCTTGCTTTTCTTCTTCTCGGGCAAGTACCTCTTGCCGTCATTTGGGTACAGCACTTTGCGTTTTTTACTCGAGCGGTGTCTCTTCGGGGTTTTGATGGGGACCTTCTCGAAGGTGAAGTACTCAGCTGCCTTGGCCCTATGCTTGAAGGCACGCTCTGAGGTCTCTTGCCCCTTGGGAGGCAGATGCCAGCCAGTCCCTGCTCCCTCCGCATCTGCAGGCTCACTCTGTTCCCTGCTAACGTGCCTCCTTTTCATAACAAGGTACTTGTGGCGAATGCGATAGGCGGCTCTCAGCGGAGACGTAACTGTGGAGATCCGTTGCCTGGCAGCAGGCAGGGCTTTGTGCGCTGGTTCCATTGGGGGTCTTGTTACCTCCATTGCCATCTCTCGAACCTCTTAACCCAATCGCTGCTGGACCTGCAACAACAACAACAACAATGTACATTTATATAGCACCTTGTTATGAATAGGTAAGACAGAGACCTAGGGTTCCCTTTCAGCCTTCACCTGGTCTTACTGTAACAGGGTTTAATTTTAAATACACTGTGTTTTAGCTCCCCCTTGGTGAATCCTTACTCACTGCTTTCCAATTATAAGGCAAAGAAACCAGCACAAACAGGTTTTCTTAGGTTTAAAGAAGAAAAGTTGAAATTTATTAAACTTAAACTCTAATTTGGTTAACACCTACGTATATATGACGTGCCTACACTAGCATGCACACACGATACACACATGCAAATAGAGACAGAAAAGAGCAGAAGAAAAAATAAAGTGGAAAAGTTTAAGGCAATATCTGAAGAGTTGATGTTACAGTTCTTTGAGTCATATTCCTTGATTGTAGGTAGATCTTGCTTTTCGTTGGGGTCCAGTATTCTTCTTAAATCTTGTTCACGGTAGGAGACTTTACTCTCTTGGGGTTCATTTCTCTTCAGTGGATTCAGAGGCTTGTGAGAAAGAGATGGGAGCAGACAGTCAGGAGAGAGAGCTTCTCAGTCCAGGAGCAAACAGACACTCTTCCTGAGTTCAAACTGTTTGTACAATTCAGAAAAACCCAGGTTGCCCAGCAGGTTAGTCATGTGACCAGCTGGTTTGACCACGTCCGTTTGTGTATTTGGCCATTTTAGCAGTCAACCTGGAATGCGAGCTCCCCCACCTTCAATGTCTGGTGATCAAATTTCAATTGTGGGTTAAATGTCAGGGAATGGCTGCTTTGTCCTTCCAAACACCGTCTGCCAATATGCAAATATCCCTTACAGCCACAGCTGATCTATCCAACAAGTCCTCCCCTCACTCACAGTTTAAAATCAATGCTCATGACAAAATTAATGTGCCTCATTTATGGCAAGTGGGAGCCTAGCATGACAAGCAATAAAGCAGTAAAAACGTCTTGAGACCCTTCACAAAAGCATTATCAAAGAAAATTTGACACCAAGCCACGTAAAGAGATATTAGGATATGTGACCAAAAGAGGTGGGTTCTTGGAGGAACAGAGAGAGGTAGAGAGGTTTAGGGAGGGAATTCCAGACCTTAGGGCCCAGACAGCTGGAGACACAGCTACCATTGGTTGAGTGATCAAAGTCGGGAATGCGCAAAAGGCAAGAATTGGCAGAACGCAAGGGAAAGAGATACTACATTTATAAAACTGGACAGAGACAGTAGCAACAATTGACCCTCATCAGATACTTCAAAAAACTTGAGTCAGTCTGCCATGTGCTGCGAGAAGAGGCCATTTGATAATTCTGGCCTACGCTCCCTCTCCAGTTTGCTCTGTCACGGCCTCTACCTATTCCCCTCACCTGAGGAAAGGTTCTGAAAGTTTCTTCCTCATCTCCTCCCCGTCAAAGGTAAGCCTGCAGTTGAAATCCCAGACACTGCTGTAAAGCTGCATACTGTCTGCACAATATCAGGAAGTTCATAAAAGTTGTTTCTGCTCTGCAGTGAATTGCCCCTCCCCCTTCCTCCCGCGCGCACACACAGTGCACAGTGAGAAGTGATGAGCCGATCCAATGCTGAAACTATTCAAGGACTAAAGAAGGTTCTTTTAGAGACTAGGGTCCTCACCTGGCCAGGGTGTCCAGAAACAGGAAAGGAGACTGAAATCATTGCACCAGTCCGCAGATCAGCAGGTTAATGCAGAGTGCTCAGACACTGGATCTCTGGTGCCAGAAGCTGGCACACTCCGCAGGCTGCACTACAGTGTGTCAGCGAGCAAGTGTTTTCAGTAGCTGACTTCCTGCAGCCTTTGGAAACTTTTGTCGATTCACAAGCTCCCTGGGCCATACCCCAGCCTCCAGGATTTAAATATCTTACGGGAGAATCATACAGTGCAGAATGAGACCATTCAGCCCATCATGCCTTTGAAAGAGCTATCCAATTAATCCCACTCCCCTGCTCTTTATCCATAGCCCTGAATTTTTTTCCTTTTCAAGTATTTATTCCATTCCCTTTGGAAAGTTTTAGGTAATGTATTCCAGATCACAACAACTCACTGTGCAAAAAATAAATTCCCTCATATCCCTCCGATTCTTTTCGAAATTACTTAAAATCTGTGTTCCCTGGTTACCAACCCTCCCGCCTATCAAAACCCCTCATCATTCTCAACTCCTTTATAAATCTCCTGTTTACCCTCTCCGCTCTAAATAGTTTCAGGGCGGCACAGTGGCGCAGTGGTTAGCACTGCAGCCTCACAGCTCCAGGGACCCGGGTTCAATTCTGGGTGCTGCCTGTGTGGAGTTTGTAAGTTCTCCCTGTGTCTGCGTGGGTTTCCTCCAGGTGCTCCGGTTTCCTCCCACAAGCCAAAAGACTTGCAGGTTGATAGGTAAATTGGCCATTATAAATTGCCCCTAGTATAGGTAGGTGGTAGGGGAATATAGGGACAGGTGGGGATGTGGTAGGAATATGGAATTAGTGTAGGATTAGTATAAATGGGTGGTTGATGGTCGGCACAGACTCGGTGGGCCGAAGGGCCTGTTTCAGTGCTGGATCTCTAAACTAAACTAAACTACAACAATCTCAGCATCTCTTAGCTCTCCACATAATTTGAAGTCCCTCATCCTTTAAAACACTGTGTTCAGTTCTGGTCCCCTTATTACTAACGAGACCCTGGATATGGTGCAAAAAGGATTTACAAGGATGATACAGAACTATGAGGTTCGTACTATCAGAAAAGATTGACAGGATGAGGTACTTTTCCCCAAAAAAGGGAAGGTTGAGATGTGACCTGATGCTGAAGGAGTTTGAGAGGGTTGATATACAGAAGATGCTTCTGCTTGTGGGATAACTGAGAACTATGGGTCATAAATATAAGACAGTCACTAATAAATCCAACCAGGAATTCAGCAGAAACCTCTTTACTCAGAGAGTAGTTAGAAGGTGGGACGTACTACCACATAGAGTGATGGAGACAATTAGGATAGATGCATTGAAGGGATAGGTAGATAAGCACATGAGGGAGAAAGGATTAGAAGGATATGTTGATAGGGTTAGATGTAGTAGACATGACCATTGGATTTGGTTTAAAGTCTGTATGCTATTTTGTTTTAATTCATTCTCAGGATGTGAGCGTCACTGGCAAGGTCAGCACTTTTTTCCCATCCCTAATTGCCCTAGAGAAGGTGGTGGTGAGCTGCCTTCTTGAACTGCTGCAGTCCATGTTGGGTAGGTACACCCACAGTGCTGTTAGGAAGGGAGTTCCAGAATTTTGACCCAGTGACAGTGAAGGAACGGCGATATAGTTCCAAGTCAGGATGGTGTGTGGCTTTGAGGTGAACTTGCAGGTGGTGGTGTTCCCATGCGTCTGCTACCCTTGTCCTTCTAGGTGGTAGAGGTCACGGGTTTGGGAGTGTAATAGACACAGTAAACGGTTTAAGTGTAGGCAGTGTAAACTTTGTTGCAATGGGAGCCAAGTGTATCGCAGTGGGTTGTGTAGCTGGTTGGACTAGGACTGGGCTCCAGCTGTCCCCCTATGTCCAGATGTGAAGAGTAGGATCATTACATTGTGCCAGGGTACTGGGACCTTAGATAGCACTGGGATACTGGCCCAGAGCTCTGTGTGTGTGTGTGTGTATGAGTGATGTGAGTCTATTCACATGTGCAGGCCAGTGTTTCCTTTAAACAGAATGCACCAATTGGAAGCCTATGAGACATGACTATGAGACCCTTGGCACGAATCTAGAGGAAGTCCCTTACCAGTGTACAGTCCAAATGTTGACTCTACAATGCCTGTGTGCTTTCTACTCGACTCACAGCTCAGAGCCTACTCCCTCTTATAAACTGATTCAATAGTTCTCCAAGCTTTCTCCAGGTGGAGCCATCGCTGGTTTGACTCAGTCTGGAATGTAGATAAAGTCGGTGGCAAATGTAGGCCTCAGGCCTGGCTCAGTGTGTAGCCCTCTTACCCGTGAGTCAGAAGATTGTGCGTTCAGGTCCCAATCCAGGGATTTATGCACAAAATCCATGTGGATGCTCCAGGGCAGTACTTGGAAGGAGGGCAGGGCAGCTAGCCCCAGTGTTCTAGTCAATATTTATCCCTCAACCAACATCTTAGAAACACCTTATCTTGTCATTTTCTCATTACTTTGTGTGGGAGCTTGCTGTGCATAGATTGCTGCTACATTACAACAGTGACTATGCTTGAAAAATACTTCATTGACTATAAAGCACTTTGGGACATCCTGTGGTGGTGGAAATTCTTTCTTTCGCTGCCAGTACCAGGTGTCATGGGAATGTTTTTTTTTTCTCTGTTTAAAAACTAAGGGGGAGTTCGGTGTGCCTTTAAGACTGAGAGTTTATTTCTCTGAACAGTGTGTGCAAGCAGCAAGCCTGTTCCTAAGCAACAGCAAGAGGGATGAGGTTACATGCTGTATTGTATCAGTTTGACTGTGGGTAAGACTGGCTAGAACTGGTTTAAACTGGCAGGCCAGAGAAGTGACTCTCCTTGAAGGAAGAATTTGTCTCTCACAGCAGAAAATCTACATTGGCCTACAGGCTGTGTTTTGCTTAAAGAGGAAAAGACCCCTGGGAAGGAATCTTTGCATTGTTGGAGGTAGAAAATTCCTTTTTACTTCCAGTGTCTAAGAAGTCTCTGCCTCAGGAGTGACTTTCTGTTGCCTTTTGTGTTTCTGGGAATTCTGGAATTCTCAGGAAAGCTTCCACTGATAGACTGCTAATTCAAAATCTAAATAGACCTGTTGTTATACTCCTTGTTGAAAGATCTGTGTGACGCCTGGTGTAGCTGAAGTACTGTGAATGCCTATCCATTACAGACTGTTCATCAAACTCGCCTGGAGACTTCATGTGGAATCTAACTATTCGACTCTGGGACACCTCACCAAACTGGGAACATAACCCATCAGGACCTACAACCCAGTTATTTTATTATTCCAAAGAAACAGCTCAAATTTAAAACATAATTTTTAAAACTGGTTAACCGTTGCTTTTTTTGAATGGGTGTGTCTGTGCATGAGGGCGAGGAGGAATAAAAAGTTATTGTCTTTTTAGACATAGAATTATCTCAATAGTGTTTAAGATATAGTTTTTTAAATAAATAGTCAATTTGTTGTCGTTTAAAGAAACCTGGTGTGACGTGTTTTATTCGGAAGGTTAATAAAGTGTTTAATTTGGCTAATTTCCAGTAGGTGGGAAACTTTAATAATATGGTGTGACCTATGGAGTAACGGGACTGAATTGACAGTGCATTTCTCCTGCCTGGGTCGTAACACAGGTGATCATACAATACAGTCCTGATCTTACTTTGATCAATCATTCAGTTTTATCTTCATGGGTTCTGTGTCTCTATGTGAGGTCCTGGAGCTCCCCCAAGACACAGGCCTGTCAAAAGGAACGTGACTCATGTGCAGACCCCCACATGGTGCATTATGTGACTTAACTGGACAGATTCAGCCAGGACTCTCACTAGACTAGAGTTACTGCATGGGCACCTTCAAAGCTACACTGCCTGTTTCAAAACTAGCTGGGTGGCTATCTTTGTGAAGTTTCTATGCTGCAAAGGAACGGAACCCAAGATTCCGAGACCTCAGGGATGCAACAGCAAAGGGGGGGGGGGTGGGTGGGCATGTTAGGGGCTGGGGGGAGAGGTATCATTTTGTGTGAGATTCCATTTCATTCCTTCTCCTCGCACATCTGGATTTCCAGAAATACCAGGGTGAGGGAGAGCGGGGACAGAATACATCCAATTGCAAATGGGCTGGTGAATTATAACACCCACGCAAATGAGGGAAATATGTCACAAGAAAGGTATGCTCAACCTGTGTAAAACAGTGGTTTGGCCCCAGCTGGAGTATTGTGTCCACACTTTTGGAAGGATGTTAAGGCATTGGAGGGGGTGCAGAGGAGATTTATTAGAATGGTACCAGGTATAAGGGACTTTAGTTCTGTGGAGAGTGGAGAAACTGGGATTGTTCTCCTTAAAGCAGAGAAGGCTAAGGGGAAATTTAGTAGAGCTGTTCAAAACTTTGGCATTTTTTGATAAGGTAAATAGGAACAAACTGGTTTCATCCGCAGGGCACAGATTTAAGGTAACTGGCAAAAGAACCAGAGGGGAGATGTGGAGGCATTTTTTTATGCAGTGAGTTGGAAGGGCGGTGGAAGCAGATTCAATAATAACTTTCCAAAAGGAATTGCATAAACAATTAAAAAGGAACATTTGTTGGGCTCCTTGGGATGGGATCAGGGAAATGGGACTGTATTGTATGATCACCTGTGTTACGACTCAGGTGGGAGTAATGCACTGTCAGTTCAGTCCCGTTACTCCACAGGTCACAGCATATTATGAAAGTTTCCCACCTACTGGAAATTAGCCAAATTAAGCAATTTATGCGACTAGTTCTGATGAAAGGTCACTGACCTGAAACATTAACTTTGCTTCTCTCTCCACAGATGCTGCGAGACCTGCTGAGTATTTCCAGCACTTTGTTTTTATTTCAGATTTCCAGCCTCTGCAGTATTTTGCTTTTACTTTATGAAACTAGTTGGATAGATCTTTCAAAGAGCCATCACAGGTATGATGGGCCAAATGGCCTCCTTCGGTGCTGTATGATTCTGTGACGCATCTTCTACCACATGCATCCTGGCAATGTCAGCCTATGGGATGGCTGTGCCTCCCTGGCACCCAACATTGCCAAGGGCGTCAGGCTGTCTTTTCAAAAGCCAACAGCCTGTTCGGAGAGCCCCGACTGCCAGTGAATGTGGCCGTGGTGTAGCTATAAGTTCAGCTCCCCTCCTATCTCTGGGCCCACTACACTGCGATGAGGCGATGCAGCTTGACCTCTGACCCCGAGAGCTGGCTGGGACCCTGCTATTGGTTTAACTGCCCTCCAGGAGTGGGTGAGCACTCCGGATCCAGAATTTGGGATGCGAGTTGAAGGTACCACCTGGCCCCACATCCACCCCCTGCCCCACGAGGATGAATTTCTGTGTGTGGATGAGTGTGTCAGGAAGCATGGGGTTTATCCCCCAGATTCTACAGCGTTGGCCATGCCCACAAGTCTGGGGAGGGTGGTGGTTGTGGTGGTGCCCGAGGTTCCTGTGGCATGAGGCAGTCCCCTGGCTGCAGAGCTCACCAAACAAAACCCCCACCCCCATTGCCCAAACATGTGCTACATGTCTGATGCAAGAGCTGTGGTCTGTCACCTGCTACTGAAGGAGCTGCAATAGATTCCGAAGGCAGGCTGCTTCCTGTCCACTAGACAAGCTTGGCTCAGGAACCCCCTTTCCCAGAGTTGCAAATAGGAAATTCATGCAATAACCCAGCTCCTTCCCCACCCCAAGCCTCCACACAAAGAGAGCTGCAGAGGAAACCACACCAAGTTCCACTCACCTACAACCTCTGTGCTCGCTGACATACATTGGTTCCTGGTCTGGCAACACTTTAATTTTAAAATTCCGATTCTTCCCTTCCCTGACTGCTGTCACCAGTTCTGGGGATAGGCTATCAACCAATATTCACTATAAGCTCACTGACTCCCACAGCTACCTGGACTACATTTCCTCACACCCCACTTTCTGCAAGGACTCTGTTCCATTCTCCCAGTTTCTCCATCTCTGTCACATCTGTTCGGACGATGCGATCTTCCATACTAGCACTTCTGACATGTTTTCAGTTTTCTTTACCTGGGGATTCCACCCCCCCCCCCCCCCCCCCCCCCCCCACTGTGGTTGACAGGACCCTCAACCGTGTCTGATCTATTTCACACATGTCTGCTCTCACGCCTTCCCCTCCTTCCGAGAACCACGATACGGTTCCCCTTGTCCTCATCTCCCACCCCACCAGTCTCTGTATTCAACAGGTCATCCTCTGCCATTTCCACCAGCTCCACTGTGATGTCACCACAAAACACAACTTCCCCTCCCCTTTCTTACAGCACCTTTCCACGCAAGTGCAGGAGATGTGACACCTGCCCTTTTACCTCCTCCCTTCCCACTGTCCAGGGCCCCAAACTCTCCTTCCAAGTGAAGCAACGATTTACTGTACTACTTTCAATTTAGTATACTGTATTCACAACTCACAATGTGGTTGCCTCTACAGTGGGGAGACTAAACACAAACACCTCCATTCAGTCAGCAAGTGTGACCTTCAGCTTCCTGTCACGCGTCATCCCATTCTGTCCTTGGCCTGCTTCACTGTTCCAATGAAGCTCAATGCAAGCTGAAGGAACAGTACCTCATCTTTTGACTGTGCACTTCACGGCCTTCCAGACTCAACATTGAATTCAACA